>NC_029780.3:103273281-103282918 GCF_000817695.3 Arachis duranensis
TTCGGCCTCCGGCCCGTCCTACCCCGCCAAAACCCGCCAATTTGGTGGTGTGGATTTGGCGGGCTCCAAATCCTAGCCCGACCCGCCTTTTTCAGCGAGTTTAGTGGATCAGCCCGACGGGTTCCACCCGTTTTTCCACCCCTAGGTTCAGACTTTTTCAATTGACCGAGGGTGAATTGTCTTATTGTTTTAGTTTGATGATTAGTCATGAATCTGATTTTTGTTATTTTTTATGATCGTTTATAGTTGTAATTGTATTCTATAGTTTATGCTAGTTTTAATATGGTGTATTGTGGACGTTTTTAGGTATATTTTGCAGTTTTTCTGCGATGCCAATGGACAGATTGTTCCCAAAGTTGGGATGACTTTTAAGATGCTTAAAAATGCTGCAAAATTCTACAAGGATTATTCAAAAGCTGCAGGTTTTTCTACAAGAGTTCGGAGCACAAATAAGAAGGAAAACGAAATTAAGAACCAATTGATTATATGTACCAGAGAGGAAAAATGGAAATAAAAAATATCTCCGACCGAGAAGACAAATTCCTCAGCAGGATTAAATTATCCCGTAAGAATTTATATACACATATTGAAGGAGATCGGTGTTTGGATCATTTCGAAGGTCGTGTTGCACCATTCACACTCTTGTTGTGCAAATCAAGTAGAGATGCTCAAACAGCATAGGAAATTAAGCATATTCGTGCGTTGTACAATAGAAAATAATGAGGAAGCCAGAATCAGACCAAGCAAAATATACCAATCATTTGTCGCATCAGTCATGGGTCACCGTGAGTTAAATTTTATCGAAAAAGACGGAAGAAATTACATCACGAGAGAAGTGCGGAATATTTCAAAACTAGAGGATGCAAAAGAATCGGTGAAATACTTATTAAGAATGAAAGAGAAGAATCAGAATTTCTTTTTCAATCTCGAACTCCAAGACGACTAGTCGGTTAAGATTGCTTTTTGGGCGGACGTAAGGAGCAGGGCCGCCTGTGAGTATTTCAGAGATGTTATTTCATTCGATACCACCTACAATACAAACAAGTAATATTCTGTTTAAGTTTATGCTGTCTAGGTTTTTAAATCTGCAGTAGAGGTGTACATTGCATGTTTTTGGGTGAAGAGAGAGATTATTTGGGTATATTTAACGATTTTGTTTCTGTTTCGTCGTAATCAGGTATAATATGGTTTTTGGTTCTTTTGTCGGGTTGAATCACCACGGTTAGTCAATACTTCTGAGATGCGCTTTGATGAAAAACGAAGATACTCAATCATTCAAATGGTTATTCGAATGTTGCCTTCGTTACATGGGAAGAAATGCTCTGAAAGGCATTCTCACTGATCAATGTGCATCGATGCAATGGGATATCGAGGCTTGTATGCCTACAACAATTCACTGTTGGTGTATTTGACACATCATGAAGAAGATTCCAAGCAAATTAAATGATTATAAGAGACACCAAGAAATCGAACAAGAGATGAGTCATGTTGTTTGGAACTCTCTTACGAAAGAATCATTTGATAGGAATTGGAATGATTTTATGATGAAGTATGATTTTGGGGACAACAAGTGAGTTTCAGGTAATGTTTTTTAAAATCTGCAGCAGAGGTGTACATTGCAAGTTTTTGGGTGTATCTTAGTTCTGATTTAGGTGTTTTTTGTAGAGCTTTTTAAAGACCGTCATATATGGATTCCATTTTATCTCGATCACCACTTATGGGTCGGGAAGAGAAGCACACAAAGGAACGAGAGCATGCATGATTTTTTTAACAAGTTCATTACGCGGAACAACTCATTTATCCAATTCATCAAACAATACGACAATTTCATAAGAAGCAGGGAGCAAAGAGAGAGAGAATTGAATGCTGCAGATTTTCATACCATCATACCGTGTGCAACAAAATCCTCAATAGAAGCTCAGTTTCAACACATGTATACTCACAATAAGTTTAGGAAAGTCCAAGCACAATTCAGAGGAAAGGTGAATTGCATCACAAGATCAAAGCACTCCGCTCTAGGCTATACGATATACGAAGTTGTAGAACAAATTTTCAACTCAATATTCAACAAGTTTACAGTTACATACGACGCCGTAGCAGACGAAATTAAATGCCAATGCTTATTATTCGAGTCAAGAGGGATATTGTGTCGTCACGCTCTAAGCGTGTTAAGCTTTGAATGAGTAAACAAAGTGTCACCGAGATACATATTGGAACGATGAAGTAAGAACGTAAAGCGAAGACACACACACACATTAAGAGAAGCCACGACGAGCCTCTGTTGAAGCCAAAAAGTAAGAGATTTGACGAATTGGTATTTCGTTCGCAGAATATATGTGAATTTGCATCAGAATCTGAGGAGCTCACTGCGATTCTGCACTGCGCTTATCATAATGCCATGGTTGAGATGCAAGAACATAACGCCAAAAGTATTGGATCATGTTCATTATCTCACGAAAATGCTAACTTGGAGGCTATTAACGAGATTCAAAGCGCTCCACGTGTGAGAACAAGAGGACGTCCCAAAAATAGACTAGGTTTAAAGATGGAAAAACAGATTGCAAATGCTTCAAAATAAAAAAAGAAAAAGAAAATGAAAGCTCTAAGCGAGGTAAAAGTGAAGTTCTTTAAACAGGGTAGGGTAATTGAGTTTATTATTGTTAATATTTTTGCTAATATGTTAGTTTATTTTTTTGCAGCTGAACCTTTTTTATGGCAGATCAGTGGTGCAATCAAATTCCAGCCAATATCATGGACATGTTATGACTTATCAATTCAGAGATTCAGTAGCAAAAGACAGGTTTTGGAGTAAAGAGTGACACTATTTGGGTGTACCGATGAATATTTTTGGGTATATTTTGTATGCTCTTATTTTTGACATTCTCTTTATATATATATATTTTTTTTTGTGATGCTGCTGTTTGTGTTGGAAATTAGAGTCTTGAAGGGATTTGTTTTAAATTTACAATACATATACAATTCAATTCCTAAGGAGGGTAACAATTCAAATTTTTGAATTTTCATAACTCCTGGTTAGATTTTCCATAGAAATATGTAAGCACGCAATTTGGGTGTATTCTAGTTATTTTTGGGTGTATTATAAAAGTAATTCGGCGTATTAGTATATTCGATCTTGTTTTCCTTGATTTTTTTGAACCTATAATGATGAGTTTGGAAAACTCTAATTTAATTTTGATGATGAACAAACATTATTAAAATAATTAATTACAAAATTATCAATTTGATTTTCATTTAACATATGTTAATTAATAATTTTGTGATGCAGGTTTTTAATATGGGCCAAAAATAAGGGAAAAATCATTGCAAGCCCAAGTGTTCTATAAGTACATTCAACATTGATACAAAAATATTTTATTGTGGCTGAATTATTATTCTTGTTATTGGGCCAGATTGAGTTATTGTTACTACAAGCCCAAATGAAAGCTTTCCTATTTGTTCAATGCTTGATCCAAAAATCCATCAAGAAAGCAAATGTTACTAGTTGGGCCAAAATGAAATCTATTGCTACCAAGCCCAACATTAATGAATGTTTCCATGCTTCATCCGAATCCATGAAGCAAAGAAAAAGCCTCAATGCTTCCAATGGATTCCATTTCACTATTTGGAAGGATTTGAAATTTAATTCACTAGCATGGGGAACATGAGAGAGAACTTGACTTTGATTTGATGGGAATCATTATGATTAATGCTACACGCTAAACCACTAGGGAAGTAAAAGCAACCCTTCAATATGTTACATTTCATTTTTAATTGCTTTTACTTTAACTTCACATTCTCTCTCATCTCTTTCTTCTTCTTTCTTCGGTCATTAACCAGGAAGCCATGGAAGCTACTTGGAGCTACCGAAAGGAAGGAAAAGCAAGCCTAAAGACCATCGAGTTGATGGCACGAAAAAGAAAAAGAAAAGTATGCTGTGGCTGAGATTATCACCAAATGTGGTAAGATTTGGTGAGGTAATCTCGGATCCTTCATACTCAAAAAGAAGGAAGAAGATTCAGCCAGCAAGGTGAGATTCTTGAAGCATGACTTGTCTTTGATTCTGCTCAACCACCACAAGAAGTAGCTAGAGTGGCGAAGTGATGGTTGAGGCAGAGATTGAAGCAGATGAAGTCATCATCATCATGAAGCATCAAGGGCCAGAAATCCATCTTGGAGAGCAAGCCAAGGATGGAGAGCTCGGATTGATGAAGAGTGATGATCAAGAAAGGACTAGAGGTAATTGCATGTTGAATTTTGCATGGTTATCTCTTCTCTCTCTATATGGCCGAACCGGTTCTGTTTCTTGAAGGAGGAAGAAGTTGGTTTGGGTGTTGGCTTCAAGTGTGGAGGCTTCTCTCTTCTTTAAAAAGAGAGAACAGCCACTGTTTGAAAAAATGGAGAAAATTTGAGAGTGCAAGGCACAAAGTTCTCAGAGCTACCTGAGCTAACAGTTTTCTCTTCTCCTTCAATGTATTCTATTTTGTAATTTTTCTGTTTAATTTTGTCATGTCTTGAGTCTCATGGAAAAAGGCAAACAAGTGAGGTTTGTATGAAAAAGCCATAGAGCGGAAAAAGGCAGAGAGTGCAAAATTAAAAGAAAAAGCCATAGATGTCTTAGAGTTTCTTTGTACATCTGTGTTGTGTTTCATGATTCTGTGGGAATCCCCTTGTAAGTTGGGTTAGCACTTTGCAATTTGTAATCTGGATGATTATAGTGAAATTCCATCATTGTTGTGATGGAGACTGGATGTAGGCTGCACTGCACTTAGCAGCTGAACTAGGATATATCTGGGTGTAATCTTCTATCTCTCTTCCTACTTCAATTCTGTTTTTACTGTTCAGATGAAAAATCAAAAAGTCTCGTGTCAAGTGACGAGACAAAATGAAAATGTCTCGTGGTTAGGGACGAGCTAAAACCAAAAAAGTTTCCTCTAAGTCCAGCAAGTGTTAACAAGCAAAAAGGGGGCTAAGATTCAACCCCCCCTTCTCTTAGTCACTGAAACCATCATATAATTAACAGCTTTTGAATACAGTAGAGACAGCTTCATAGAAGTTTATTTATGGAAACAAAATTTATAATAAGAGGGAAATGACTGATGTTGCTCATAAGGGGGAAACTAATACGGTCCAGGTGGGGGTAGGGTGGCGGCAGTGGATGATTCGTCTCGGGGTCTGCATGCGAAACTTTTTCTAACAACTTTAGATGATTGCCTTACTGTTATGTGTATGTACCAATCATAGTACACCGAAAGAGAGTGAAATTCGACAATTTTATCTCCTATTTGCAGCGTATTATAGCACTAATTGTTCCACATATTGATCCAAACTCTGTTTCTTTCCCTTTTGTCATGGAACTGTGCTATAGTCAACTGCCTACAGTGAGCTTCTCCAATTCGAAATGCTTCTTTTGGTGAAAGTTGTACAAGCTCGAATTGGCATCTCACTCAATCTATTGAGTACCATTCTATGCACTCGAATGACACCAACAGACACTTTGTGGAGCATACTCACAACTGTAACGATAGGTCCTCAGGGACGTTAACTCTTATATATGGCCGTCATATAAGCTGCACAATAATAAATACGACAACAATCATTTAAATTTTTAAACATAAAAAACTTCTTAAGAAAAATCATTAGTACATACATCGTTTACAGCCATGTGATCTAATTATTACCTAAATTGCATTGTAGACCTTGGCACATAATCTCTTAATCAACGCCAATGATTCTACCTAAATTAGTTTACGTTGGTTATAATAATAATAACAATAACAATAATAACAACAAAAAGAATAACAACCATTATCATTGCCCAGTTGGAATGCCAACTCCTGGAAGCTCACTGCGAGGAACGGGCACTATCAGGGACGGTTCCCAGTGTTGTGGTGTGGGGCAAGCGTCCCCACTATAATTTGAAATTTTTTTGATTAATATATAATAATAATATTTATTTGCCCCATTAGATTATTAATAGTCAATTTAAAAATTTTAGACTAGATATTCGTTAGAATGATCAATTCTCATATTTAAACAAAATTAGTGTTTTTTTTAAAAATCAACTCAAAAGAATATTATTTATCTTCTTTTCAAATTAGCTTTAGTTTTTACGTAGCAACTATATTAATTGAAAGAACTTTTTTAACTATGAATATCAATAAGAGTCGACTTCTAATTGTGTTGGGAAGTGAATTTTTAAATAATTGTTTAGTAATATATATGGAAAGAGAGAAAATTTGATGGTAGTATTAAGAGAAAAATTACTTTATTTTAAAAAATATAAAACCTAAAAGAATAGAATTTTAAATTATATATTATTATTTAAATTACAATTTTAGTGTTTTAATTTGTATATTAATATTTTGAAGGCTAATCATATTTTACAATAATAAAATATAATCATAACAATAATCATGCTATATGTATATAAAAAAGAATTATCTGTATAAAATATATATTAAAATATAAAATACACATTGAAAATAAGTTAAACAATACATTATTTATACACAAATATATAGTGATTAATAGATAATTTAATATTTAATTTTTTATATACACATTATTTTTATTATAAAAATTATTATCATGCTATATAAATTTTGTCCCACTACTAAAATTTTCTGGATCTGTCACTGGGCACTATGCATGGCATATGCACTCATGCCCAAACAAAGAGCAGAATAAGGAGGTCATTCATCTCTTTACAGTTATGTTGCGATGCAAGGCACAACGACTTGTATGGATGTGCCAGACAAGCTGCCCCTAACTATATTATAAATGTGATGAAATTTCGAAGAAGAGGTAAAGATTTTGAGTTAGCAGAATTGGTGATTTGTCTGAAAATACACAGTTTCAAACAAGCAGAATATGTGAGATCGGACATACCATTCGATAGACTCTTGGATGTCTAATGATTTGGTGTTTTCGTATTACCGGACCCATATTAGGTTTATCTTCTCCAACATGTGATCGTGCATATCAGACTGCCTACCAAATATTACTATGCAGTTCTCTACTAAGAACGAGTGACTGTTGTTCGTTCTGTACATCACGGGGTCATTCCTATTGATCGGCAGGACAGGAATATGTATCACGTCTTCTAGAGTGACAATCAGTTCGCAAAATAGAAGGTGGAATGTATGAGTTTTTAGCTTTCATCGCTCCACTAAAACACTCAACAGTACATAATGTCCTTTACTTTGCTTAATCGCAAAACGTGATAAAAATCGATTGATATTAGGATGACTATAACAATCTCGTTGTAGATTTTTAGCGAATCAAATTTGTCCTCCTAATTTTTATGTTGCCTCTATACTAATTTTTTTAAAAAAATGTAAAACTTAGACCTAAGAGGTAAGGCATTACTTAGAGTGGCAGCCTCTGAGTTGTTTTGGATACATTCACAGCATCATCTAGTTCCTCCTCAATGGTGGTTGAAGGTAGTTGTGCTCTTCATTGGATCTAGATATGAAATTTTGATAATAAAAGGACGTATAAAAAAGTTTGAAGTGGTTAAAAGTATATAACAAAGCTTAATTTGTAAATATCAAATTATATTCAAAAGATTGATTTTAATAGACAAAAGTATATTTCAGATTTTACAAACTATTTAATTTTTGTCTATCAAAAATAATATTTAAAGTGTATTTTAATATTTAACGATCTTTTAAGTATATTTTATTTTCTCCAATCTAAATTATTTTTTATATATTTTTATCTATTTATTCTTTTTATAATGCCTGCTTAGCCACTCCTAAGCTTCATATTATAACTAAACCAAATTCTACTAATTGGTTTTTTAAAATCTATCCACACATGGTACATAGTATATCCCAATCTATTCCATAGATGTTTGATAATGATTTAAAACGAAACCTAATTGATTATTTCAAGAAATACAGTAAATTCAAACTTTTATTCTACTTTAAAACACAATAAGACAACAAACTCAACAAAATGTTAGTACTTGGTAATATAAAGAAACAAGGACGTAGTGATTATGACTTCTTAGGAAGATGCCAACCTCCTCCTCTCCATGATAGATTTTATGGTAGCTGACATTTTTTCCCTGTCAGGGAAGTTTTCTTTGATGATTGAAACATTCTTGAAATTATCAAACCATAAATGTAAGAGAGGGAACCTTTCAGCTACTAGGACCTTCTCTTGTTTAATATCTTCTATAGTGACAAAAAATGCGAAGAGTGATCCAATAGCTATGTCCACAATGTTAATTTTGTCTCCACCGAAGAATTTCCTCTTATCAGCTAAGCAATGATCTTCAAGGACTTTGAAATTTTCCAAGGCCTTCTCTACGTCCTTTTCTTTCTGTGCAGGAATCTATAGTATAAACGTTAATCCATTAATTATTATTATTATTATTATTATTATTATTATTTGTGTATAGAAAATTATAATATGGTAGAAAGTTAATTACCATAAGAAATGACTAGAGAGCTAGAATATTGTTAGGGATCAAGTGCCAAAAAAAAGTTCTTGCTAACATCGTCAGTTCAATTGTATTTGGATTTTATTTCTGATATAAAAATAATGAGACAGAAAAAAAAAACTAGAGATGTATTTTGATCTTGATTTTGAAAAATATGAAAATATAAGTTTTTTTATATATTTAAATACATTAGAATTTTAATTATATATTTTCTATTTAAATTTTATTAATTAATAAAATTAACATGTATTCTTAGCTAAATTGTTTTTTATCTTTAAAAATATTCATATAAAAAATATAAAGTTTAAATTTTGAATTTATTATTTATTTATTAAAATAAAAAATTAAAAACTTTTACCAATATTAATATTAATATATGCAGTAGTACATGTTAGTTAAATTCTATTGACAAAATAAATTTTTAGAATTTACCGATTTTGAACTCTAAAAGACTTTTTAATATGATAATAATAAAAAAAATTTAAATATTTTTTGTAAAACAATTATTTTTTTAATAATTTACAATAAAATATATTTTTATAGTATTCTAAAAATATTTCCTGTGTGGTTAACAACATCCAGAGAGTTGAAACCACTAATAACAAAGAACATAAATATTATTTCTAAAATCTTACCATTTGTTCAGAATATGCAACCCAAAACATTGCGTGAGCTCTCTCATAGGGATCAAGAGGGACCAATGGATTCTGCGGCCATAACTCATCAATGTATTGAACAATGATCATGGACTCACAAATGGGTTTTCCACCATGAACAAGCACTGGAATCTTCTTATGCACAGGGTTGTATTCTAGAAGTTGAGGACTCTTATTGTAGCGATCTTCTTCAATGTTTTCATATGGTAGACCCTTCAACTTCAGAGTCCATACCACTCTCATAGTAAAGGGACTATACCAAAAGCCATGTAACTTCAAATCTTCCATTTTTGTGTTTAATGCCCCCTCCTCCATCTGGAGTGTTCAAGATTAAACCAATAAGAAATTTAATATAATATGTCGAGTAGTCTTAGTTGCTTGTAATGGTCAACTTGAATTTTACATTTATTAATTGAATTTATTTTATGCAATTAAGTCTCGAAAAGAATAGTCCCAAAAAAATGTATTTATAAATAAAAGAGTTTAATTAATATGTGTTTTTAAAATATATATTAAATTGATTATTAATAAA
>NC_029780.3:103284345-103288472 GCF_000817695.3 Arachis duranensis
ACGGACCGGGTGTATCATTATCCGATGAATAAAAAATAAAAAATATTTTTTGAAAAATTTAAAGATTTAAAAATTAAATTTTTTATTTTTTATTTTTTAAATTATAAAATTTAATTTTTTTATTTAAAGTAGAAAATAAAATAAAATTCAGCTATATCTAGTAAACAACGAATTTTAGCTTTATTATCTTTCTCTCTTTTAATCTAAAAAATTTAATTTTTATTCTAACAGGAGAATAGTTAAAAATTCCAACAATATCCAATAAAAAAAATAAAAAATTTTAAATTTTTGAAAGTAACTTATTCTTAATTTCTGAACAAGTCCAACAACAAAAAATGTCAACGGTCCGGGTGTATTATTATCCGATGAATAAAAAATAAAAAATATTTTTAGAAAAATTAAAAATTTTAAAAAATTAATTTTTATTTTTTTAATTTTTACTTTCTTAAATTATAAAATTTAATTTTTTTATTTAAAGTAGAAAATTAAAATTTAGCAATAGGGCAAGAACACTCTCCTCCTCACTTGCTATTATGATAATGATCTCTCTCATGCAGCTTGAATCTCACCCACATATATATAGATGTTTACTCCTCATAAATCGTTGTAAGATACAAGGGTTTATGTCAATTCCTACTCCTTCATAAATCGTTGCTGGTAGCAAGGTTTTATGAAGATTTACATGCAATCATAAACCGTGGTAGGCTCCCACGGTTTATGCTCATTTTTATCCAACACGTAAATCGTCCTTACGAACCACGATTTATATACAAATGAAAAACTGTGGTTGACTCCCACGATTTATATAATAATAAAATTTGCACAAGTACGTAACAACTATCTATTTTGCACATTTGGATAAAAAATTCATACATTTTATTTAAATACGTAAAATGCCCTATATATAGTGTTGATTATATAATTTACTTTTCAATATTGAAAGCAGCAGATTTAGGTCCAAAGTGGATATGGTCCTCCAAAAGTTTTTAAATTTATTATTATTTCATTTTAGTTATTCCGTCACTTCCATTGTCAACGGCATCAAAATTTGTTGATGTGACACCTTAAGTGACATCACAATACACACATCTAATAGTCCTAATTGATAGTTAACATAATAAATTTATGAAATTAGATCAAATCAACCTCAAATTGAGAAATTCTAATACTTCAAGTTTTTTCTTTAATTAGGTTTTAATTTGATCTTATTTTATAAACTTATCGTGCTAATAGTCAATTAAAACTCTTATGTGTGTGTTAGTTGTCGTATCACTTAACGTGCTACATTAATACATTTTGGAACCATCAACAAAAAAAATACATAAAAACTAACCCGATTAATTTAAAATATTTGAATGATAAATTTGATGAAATTTTTTTTTTAAAACTAGTTGAAGAACAAATTATTTTTTAGAGACAAATTACATATAAATATATTAGATATAAAAAATTATATGTAAATAACTCAATATGTATGATTTTATTGCAATATTAAATATTTATCAATTTATATTACATGAATTTATCTCATGTAAAAGAAATAATTATGAATATATTTTGTTTATAGTGTAAACGAGATACATAGAATTTAAAAAAATACACGTATCTTGTTTACAGTGTAAATGAGATACATTTATAATTTTTTTATAATAATACACATATCTCGTTTATACTGTGATTATAATTTTTTAATAATAATATACATATCTCGTTTACAGTTTAAATGAGATAATTATGAATATATTTCGTTTACACTGTAACGGAGATAGTAACGAGATATGTATTTTTTTTTTCAAATTCTATATATCTCGTTTACAGCATATCTCGTTTACACTGTAAACAAGATAAATCAATATGATATAAATTGGTAAATACGTTACAAATTATATATTTTGATAAATAAAATAATTAAATTATTTATTTAAAAGAAATTCCAAGCAATAAGTAGTGTTTTAAAAAATATAGATGTATTTTGTATGAATATATAATAAATTTATAATAAATCTAAACTAAAATAAAATAACGAGTTAGTCTATTTAAAAATTAAGATGACTCAGAAAAAATAAATTGCATTTTTTTAATAAAATTTAATTTTTTCATAATTTTTATAGGTTTCTCATAAAAAAAAATTTCTATCCTTATTTGACACTACAAGGTTTAAGATATAATTTGAATTAATAAATTTAAATTAATACCTTCTCATGCTCAATAATTTCGAACAAGCAAAGCCAAATTAATTAGTGTTTTATAGACACGAAAAAAAAGCAAGCCTATCTTTTAGAATATTCAACACCTTTAGCAGTTTCTTGCATGTAGATAATCCATTAATTGCTTCTTTCATAGTGTTCTTGAATCCAACCTTGCATTTGCCATAATTCTTCTTGATTCCTATTTGATTCCCTTCTTGTTGAACATTTCAAACATTAATTATTGATAAGAATTTTCAAGCATTATGAATACAATCCTCATTTATCGAACTAGATCTAGATATTTACTTTTACATTATGCTATTAGCTTCTCAATGAAACCAAAATTTCTAGTCCACACACTTAAAAATCGAAATCATGTGAATGGCATAGGTATTTTGAAATTAATTATTTTGAGACAATTTTGTTTGCTGATACCTCAATAAAATTGAGAGTAGAATGAGCATCATCCATGCCCTCCAAGAAGTAATTAGTCAAGTGAAATTGATGAAATGAGGCTAAAATTCTTCTTTTGCATTGTTTTTATATTTTAACCTTTCAATTTCCTGTCACAAACAATTACAGAAATAAGAAACCTACTTTATACTAAATCTATTACTAACTATCATTCGAAAAAAAAGTTAGAAAAAGAAGTACTTCATAGAAATGAGTATATGATGGATCTGAGATACGTGGCTTCAATAATCCTGATCTCAATAAGCCAACACTTTTATCCTTTATGGATTCGATTGGTTCGGATTCAAGCTCCTTCTCCACCCTTCAAGGAGGCAAATCATTGATTTCCCATAAATTAACAGCGAGTTTTTTTGTAGACACATACTGTTCCCTCTCTTCAATCAAAGCCTCAATATGATTAATAAAATCTTATTTGTACATTGGAATCAAATTGCGTCATACATAATTATCACATAAATTAAAATATAAAAGGTGTCATATACAATTTACACCATTAAAATTATGAAATTTAAGCCTCGAACTAAACAAAAACAACGTAAAACCAAATCTTCACCGCAATGATTCGGAATAACATGAGAATCAGTTTCATGAAATCTAATAACTTCAAATGCAGCTTCAATCGAAGTTTTTAGAGATTTTCGCTCACTCGCCTTTCAGATCTACTCATCCAATACCACCGAGTTCGCGCCCAAACTGTGCTCGGAGTGCTTCAAGCCGCTGGAGCAAAAGCAGAACCAGCAGCAGAACCTGCCATGAAAGACGACGCAGAAGCGGGAGATCTAAAGCATTACATCAACAATCTGAATGGAATCGTTACTGAAATACTATCTTGAAAGGCAAGAGTTCCACGAATTGAGAGGTTCCATGACCACCTCGTCCTTCATTCATAATTCCACTGATGACGCATTAACGAAAGAGACTGGTGGTAATAGCCGCAAGGAGATGAATGGCAGTGGCAATGAAATCGAGATTTTAGGGTTCATATTCTCCCGCATTTTCTTTTTCTCGAAGAACTCTGTTGATTTTCTTTTGTTACTTTTGGTATGGGCTCAGTGAATATTTATTTGGATTGGACTTTCTATAATTAATTGGGTTGAAAATATTATAATAGTAAAAATTTTTGTTAATTATTTTAAATTATCATAAATAAAATATATTATGGAGGTTTTAATATTTTTCATTAAAAAATTTTCACAAACAAATAAAAATTTTATAGTGTGATAATAACAATAATTGAATTAGTTTTTTCAATTATGAAAATTAATCAAACAAGGTTTTGAAATAATTAGACAAAAAAACGGTGAATTTTGATGGATTATATAATTGTATATGTTGAAAAAGAAGTTATTTCAAAATTTTGATAACTGATAATTTTAGTTTCATAAAATATTGTTGAACAAGTCTAAAAATACTAAAATTTTAAAATATATTGTTGAATACAAATTTTTATATAATATAATTTTT
>NC_029780.3:103288611-103292573 GCF_000817695.3 Arachis duranensis
TCTTAAATTCAGGTGTTATATTGTTAAATTAAGATTCAATTTTTATATTGAAAAAAAGGAGGAAAAATAAAGTGAATCATTTGAAAAGAATTTATATAATAAATTGTATGTTTGATCTGTTTGATAGTGTAAACACTAAAAAAATAGAATATATGTAACAAAAATTTTGTAATAAATTTAAAATTATTGTAAATTATTATTTTTTTTAATAAAAATTAGTTATTTTTGTATAATAAGAATAATTTGTAACAACAAAACACTTTATTATAAAACGTTAATTCTAATATTTTATAACAATTTAATTTCTTTTGTTACGAATTGTGTTATCTTTTGTAATAAAATAATATTTTGTTGCAAAATTTTATAATATTTTGCCACAAAATATTAAATATTGCAAAAATTTAAAATATTTTATAACAAAATATTTAATTGTTTCAAAAATTCTAATTGTTTTTGTAACAAAAAAATTAATGTCACAAAATTTAATATTGTTTCTAACAAGTTATTTATTTATTATAAAATTTAAAGATCTTTTGTAACTAAAAAAAATATTTCAAAATGTTAAACTTTTTAGGAATAATAAGAATTTTGTTTATATAATTTTTTATAGGATAATTTTATTTTTTTTCAAAATTTAATTTTTTAAATATTGTTTATATTAAGTATTTTTTATTAAAAAAATACTGATTAAATTATTAGTTATTAAAAATGTAGAAATTATTTTTAATTTTTTAAATATTAATATATCTATACCAATAATTAATTTTTAAATTTTTAATAAAAATTAATTTATCAAATCTAAAAAAAAGTTCATTGTTAAATATAAATAAAAAAATTAAAATTTTATTTTGAGTGAAATCTATCAGTTTCAAAATAAATTTCATTCTCACACATCAATTTTCAAAATTCAAACACATAATTTCACATATCAAAATTTCTTCCCTTTTCACGCCATCTGCCACCTTTTTCCTCTCTCATCGCCACGCTCTCCCCCTCTAGTTGCTATCCTCTCTCACTCTCACCATAAAATTGTCGTCTTCGTGCGCCTGAGAAGAATCGTCATCTGCCGGATCCAAATCCTCGTCGCAGCCTAAGGAGAATTGTTGGGGCTTTTTGATAGTTCCGATTTTTGGGGGTGTTATTTTAAATTTTTTGAATTTTTGGTGTTTCTGATTGTTACTTCTTTACGGTTTTCTTTTTGAATTTATTTTTGGTTATGATTTTGCTTCTAATTATTTGGTTTCAAATTTTTAGGCATATTTCTACGGTTTGGTAAGTGGATTCTTTTAATTTTTTTGTTTTATTATCTCTTTTAGTTTTATTCTATTGTAGCCATAATTCTAAAAATCGAACCGAACTGACTGGGCGGATTGATCCGATCATGAACCGACTTTTATACAATTGACTTGACTTAAAAAAAATGCTAGACATAGAATTATTTTAGAACCGCTGAACCGATCGGTCAGATCAAATTAAAACCCGGTCGATTTTCACTCACCTACCTCAAACAGTGTTATTTTGGGGTTAAAAATTAAAAAAAAAAGCAAAAATTGAAGCTCGCACTTGTAGAGTCACATGAGCCATCATCTCTTCATCTCTCTGGAGGACATTGTTCTTCCTTCTCTCTAAGAAAGAAAAGGGGAGACAAACCTTAACATTTATCGCCGCCTCCGTTCTTCTCACCATCGTCGTCCCACCATTGTTTGGTCTTCCTCCACCGTCTCCTCTGTTGTATTCTCCAACGCCTCTGCTCATTCGCCAAATTTTTTGTGTCACATTGCCAGCTCCAGTTTGGTAGTTCGTCGCCCATCGTCTATGGTTGTCCGTTGTATGTTGCTGTCGGCGTTCTTGCTCCCTCTCCCTCGTACTCTGCTCAGTTCTTAGACCGAAGGCAATCTATGTTTTCTTAATTTTGTTTTGTTTTTTAATTTCTTTATCTTTATTTTTTCTGTCTTCTTTATTAGTTTATTGAGCTTTATACTCTACTTACTGCTTATTCGGTAATGACTATGTTCTCTATTTCTTTCTAATTGTTGTTCAGACTTTAGATTCCGAGAGGTTCCTCTTCTTTGCTTGCTTAGATTAGTATGGTTTAGGATATTCATTTTTTTGAATTGATTTGAAGCAAAATTTATGTAGACCAATTTAATCTTGCTTGTTTTTTGGGATAATTTAATCTCCTTTGTTAACCTAATTTAATCTTGCTTGCAGTAACCCCAATTATTAAAAGCCTTAAGGTTTAATTACTATGTCCGTCTTTATAGTGTCATCAAATTTTCAATAATATTTCTATACTTTTTTTTTCTTTTTGATTGAGTCTCCATACCGTATCAGATTTTGTAATTAAATTCCTGTCGTGACACAAATATTGGAATTAGGGGTGGCAAAATGGGTCGAACCCGCGGGGTCAAATCGCCAAAACCGCCAAAAATGGCAGTCGGGACGAGATTTTAAATCCGCCAAATTTTAAAAACCCGCCAAAATCGCACCGCCAAAACCGCGGGCCAAGGCAAGGCGAGGTGGGCTGGCCCTGCGGGCTGCCATAATGTTTTTTAAGGGTATTTTTGTAAATTTACAAGTGATATATAAATAGGAAA
The DNA here is from genome assembly GCF_000817695.3 of Arachis duranensis. NCBI lineage: Eukaryota > Viridiplantae > Streptophyta > Magnoliopsida > Fabales > Fabaceae > Arachis > Arachis duranensis. The sequence continues at coordinate 103,291,209 of NC_029780.3, forward strand.
ATTAGGTTTTCCTTCCCCTGCTTCCCAGTTCCCACTTCCCACTTCCCACAAACAACCGGCCCTAACCCTTCGTCCCTTCCCTAACCCTGAGACGGTGAGACCCTCAGACCGACGGATCCTGACCCCTGGCTTCATCCTTCAACAGCTCAGCTCCATTGTCTGTCCTCATTCCTCGGCCCTCGCTGTGTTCAGGTGTTCCCTGAGCTCCCTGCGCAGGCAGCATCACACCATCGCGGTTCGTGGAGGCGCGCTCCAGTTCCACTTCTCTTTGAGCTGCCTCTCGTCGTCGTCAATCACGTCACTGGTCGTTGTTTCATCTCGTCAGTCCTCACCAAATTGAAGTTCCGGCGACGCTGTCTCGTGTTGCCTCTACGCTGTTTCGGCAGTTCTGTGTTTCAGCGGATTCCGACGGCGCTCCTCTCTCCTCCTTTGCCTCTCGATGACTGTGATTCACTAAGTAAAGATTTTTATTTTTTTTAAATAAGGAATTGTGATTGTAGTTGTGGATAGCTTCTTTTATGCCATTGAAAATTGTTGTGGATCTATTTATGAAATTTGTTTTTCTGGTGTTTATTTTTAAAATTTGTTTATAAAATTTGTTTATGAATTTTGAGAGTAGGCAAGTAGCTGAAACTTTATGAGCAGCTTCATTTGTAAAATTGGAAATCCACGAGCCTCAGCTCAAGAGTTTCCAAGTTCTTTGTAAGTTGTGACCATTAAAGTAGACAAAAACAATGAGAAAATTAGTTCAGCCTGGAATATTATGGTTAAATCATAAGTGCAATGTAGTATTCGTGTTTGTTTTATTGGGGTCAGTGACTCATTGGGGTGTGTACTAGTTGATATGCATTCTTTGATTTCAAATAGCCTGAAATAGTTGATGCATCATTATCGAAGATTATTGATGGTTTAGTTCTGAATTTTGATGCTTAGCTTCTTTTATGTTTTTGAAATTTTACTGTTTCAATAATTTCTTATGGATTTATTATTTATGTTATTTTTATTATTGTTAATTTCAATAAAAAAAAGTTATTATGATTAATTATAATTTTTTTATGGATTAATAATTAATTTAAAATATATTTCTCTATATATTAAAAAAAACTAATTTGATGGAATAATTTTATTATAAAATAAAATAATTATTAGTATTTAGTATGTTAAATTGAATTTTATCATAAAAAATCGGTTAAAAAATATAAAAAAGAAGGGCAGACTGGCTCACCAACTCGCCAATCCGTCTTTTGGCGGAGCGAGACGGGCCAGCCTACTTTGTCACTCTTAGTTGAAATTAACAGAATATTAAATTAAATAAAACAAATATACCTAACACTTGACTAAATATTTTTTATAGTTTAATAAAAT
>NC_029780.3:103292852-103297217 GCF_000817695.3 Arachis duranensis
TGGTATGTACCAGATGCTTCCTTACTATATATGCTAATAATTATATATAACACCAAAGCATTGTCACTAGCTACATAAGTACTTTTATACTATTCAATGGACACAATTATTATAATACTTTATTATTATAATAATTATACAAAAACTAATAAATTAAATTTATATATAATTCAAAGATTTTGCTAATTTATATTCTAAAAGCTTATTTTAAAAGTACCATAAAAAATATTTAACAGATGTAAAATATTAATTTTATTACTTAATAATAATGTATTTTTTATTTTATTAAAATTTTTATGTATTCATTTTATTATTATCAATTTAAACAGTTCGACCAATAATTTAACGATTGAATTACTAATTCAGTGATTCAATAATTTAATTGGATTAATTATCAATTTAGTTCTGATAATTATGTATTTAACTATTATTTGTTATGCTAATATGTTATTATACGTTACTTGAATGCTTAGTTTTTTTATTAATTAATTATTTAATTATAATTTTATATTATTGATACTATTATATTAGTATTATTGTTCTGAATTTTTAAATATCGTATTTTAAATTGAATATAATTTTTAGATTTTATAAAATTTATAGATTGTAATTTATATTTTTTGTTAAAAATATTTTTAATTAGAGGTCTCACTATTTGAATTATGCGCAGCTTGAAAATTATTGATCTATTTTTTAAAAAAAAAATATCAAAGGAGTGGAGATGCTTTTATTATTAATAATTATTATTTTAATATTTGAAGAGCCATCAAATTTTATTATTTTAAGTTTTTCATTGAATAACACAAAGCATCTAGACTTCTTCCAAATCCACTAGATGAGATGTTATTCATTTGAAAAAAAGAAACCCATGGAATATAACCGATAATTTGAAAATTATTCTAAATTAAAGATATGAAATTCAACGGATTTATATCAAAATTGGGCTAAATCAACTAAACTTTAACAACTAATTATTTTCTGGTGACAAAAATTATCATTGCCTTCACGCTTTATGATTTAAATTATATTTATCTTGGTTATAATATTATATAGAAAGATAATGCCATATATTATTTTTTATATATATTTTTTTGCTAATGAACTTCAAATAACACGGGTTCAAATTTTTTTGCAAGCTTTGCTTTTAAAATATTTTTCACAAACATATTATGTACATTATTTTATTCATATGTTACAATTAATACTAACTAGTTTAAGAGGGGTACTTTAATTTCATAAATTTTTTATGAAATTAAACTTTATTATCACTATTTTTAATACTTCTTCTAAAAGACATTGTTAACTAAAAGAAGCTCAAATAATTGAAAACAAGAACTTAATTGTTTGTAATGAATTGAAAACAAGTAGATATGCAAATTAAGTAAGTACTTTATAAAGAATTGGAGATATTTGATGGAGTTCTTATTTTAATTCTATTTGATTTTTAATTTGGCAAAAATATTTATTTTAACAATATTGTTCTCAATAATATTATTAAAGAAGAAGCAACATATGCACAAAGAGATGAAGCATATGATGTTAATAAAATATTATTATCAATTGGATTTGTTTTTACTTTGTACTTGATGAAGAAAATTATGGAAAATATTAATATTTTTTGCCAAACACTACAATAATAATTTTAAGATATTCTTAATGAAATGCATATTATTTTTATGTCAAAATTACTTCTTCAACAGTTAAAAGATGGTAGATGATGTAACTGGCTAGCAAATATTGAAGTTTTTTATGAATAATATAAAATTGAAGTCTCTAATATGAGTGTACAATATATCTTTAAAATTATGCAATCTCATTAACCAAATGTGATCATTGAGCATTATTATTGAATAGATGTATTTTTGACAATAATTAACTCTCAGATACAAGAATTAAATAGTAAATATACTGAACAAATAATAAAATTTTTGTGCTTTAGATCCTAAGGATAATAATTTTAAATAATCTAACATTGAAGAAATTAGTAAATTAGTAAAAAAATTTTGTCTTGATTTTTTTCTAAGAAATTAAATATTTTAAAGTCTCAATTATAACATTATCAACATGATATATCAAATTATTTAAAAGACATTAATACATTTTTTGAATTATATAACAAGTTACAAGGAACAGAAAAATAAAAAATTTATCACATAATTAATAGATTAATACGTATTATTTGACCCTTTCAGTATTTATAATAATAGAAATTTTTTTCAGCGATGTAAAATTGTTAAAATAACACTCTGAAATAAGATGATGGGTAAATTTTTTTTGCAGATAATTGAATCATTTATGTAAAAAAATTAACAGCTACTTTTGACATATACAATAATAGATAATTTAAAAAAAAAATCATCAAATAACTTTTTCATGATAATAAATTATAAGTAGTAAGTTGTAACTTTTACATATTGTAGCCTTACATTATTTATGATATGCATTCTTATTTATTTATAGAGATTATCTTGTTGAAAAAAATGTATAATATATGAGTATTGTATATACATATATCAACAACAACAAAGTTAGTAGTTGTCTTTTATTAATTAAATATTAAATACATATATGTATATCTTTATATAGATATTTGATTAAAATTATATATTTAGATTTTATTTAAAATTTATTCTTAGAAATAGCAATATAAAATATTTTAGTAAATTATCAAACATAGCTTTCCTAAAAAACTAGTCTAGCTCCGTCCCTCATTGTATGAGACATTATTGTATTATATTATAATTAATAAAAATATTATTTATACATTAAAATTAGTTGTTAAATTTTATCATAATATATTTGTATATAAATATATAGTTTAATATATTTTTAATGGTATTTTATTTTTTAATGTGTATTTTATATCAATAACTAATTTTGATAGTTGATTTTAGTATATATCTATTATAGTTGTATAATTAATTTAGGAAAAGTATAGATAGACAATGAAAATACTAAACAATGTGAACAATGGATATTTCAGATGTTCAATTTACTAGGTGTGTGGATGATTATCCTAATATTAAGATTTAGGTGGATAATTTAAGAATGTAGTGTATTTTTACTTTATTAGACCAATTTTAAAACCAATTATTCACATTGTTCACAAAAATCATTGTCTACCTAGCAAAGTCCATTCATTTATACTTTATCCATTGTTTCTCAAGTAGTAAATGTTAATGTCGTAACTTGTAAGTTTGAGGAGTGCATGAAGTTAATCCCATTTTTAAAAAATAAGGAATAATAGTAAAATTTTTTTATTAATTTTATACTTTAAAATTTTGAATTAGATTTTATTTTATATTCTCTCATTTAATTCTTCTCCAAAATCGTTTTGAGATCAAGAGCTCTCCATATTGTTGGAGGTTTTGCCCAACAGTAAAAAATATAAAACTACTAATTCACAGTAGAACTAAACCAAATTCTACTAATTGGCTCTTTAAATCTATCCACACACAAGTTACATAATATATGTCCTAATCTATTTCTAGAGGTTTGACAAATTTTGTTTTTGGTGACTATAGAGGTTTGACAATGACTTAAAAGGAAACCGAATTCATTATTTCAAGAAATACAGTAAACTCAAAACTTTTATTATACCTTACAAGCACAATAAGTCAAACCCAACAGAAGGGTGGTATATAAAGAAACAAACACAGAGATGCTGATTTCTTAGGAAGATGCCAACCTCCTCTCCAAGACAGCCTTCATAGTAGCCATCCCTAGTCCCTATCAGGGAAGCTTTCTTTGATAACTGGCGCATTCTTGAAATTATCAAACCATAAATGTAAGAGAGGGAACCTTTCAGCTACTAGGACCTTCACTTGTTTAATATCTTCTATAGTGACAAAAAATGCGAAAAGTGATCCAATAGCTATGTCCGCAATGTTAATTTTGTCACCACCGAAGAATTTTCTCTTATCGGCAAACCAATGATCTTCAAGGACTTTGAAGTTTTCCCAGGCCTTCTGTACGGCCTTTTCTTTCTCTTCCGCACTAGTACTTTGAAGGAGTGCTGGCAGTGCAGGAACCTAGTATAAACGTTAATCCATTAATTATATATTGACAACATTAATCATCATCATTATTATTATTATTATTATCATTATTATTATTATTATTATTTGTGCATAGAAAATTATGATATGGTAGAAAGTTAATTAGCATAAGAAATGACTAGAGCTAGAATCTTGTTAGGCATCAAGTGCCAAAAAGGCGAAAAGTTCTTGCTAACATTGTTGGTTCAAAGATTGTATTTGGATTTTATTCTAATATAAAATTAATCAGACAGAAATATAAAACTAGAGATATATTTTTTCCTTGTTTTACAAAAGGACAAAAAATATAAATTTTTTAATAATATTA
>NC_029780.3:103297966-103308701 GCF_000817695.3 Arachis duranensis
TAGCCACAAAAATTGTGAATGTAGTAATCATAATAATAGTGATAATAATTTAAGAGTAAAAGTGATAAAAAAATATAATAATAAAAAATATTATTTTACAAAAAAATTAATTTTGATAAAAAGACTTAAATAAAAATAAAATATTAAACAAAATTAAAATTTAATTCAAATATTAAAGATAAAAATAATATTTTATTTGTGTTAGTTTTTAAAATCTTACCAATTGTTCAGAATATGCAACCCAAAACCTTGCTTGAGCTCTGTCATAGGGATCATGAGGGACCAATGGATTCTGTGGCCATAACTCATCAATGTATTGAACAATGATCATGGACTCACAAATGGGTTTTCCACCATGAACAAGCACTGGAGTCTTCTTATGCACAGGGTTGTATTCTAGAAGTTGAGGACTCTTATTGTAACGATCTTCTTCAATGTTCTCATATGCTAGACCCTTCAACTTCAGGGTCCATACCACCCTCATAGTAAAGGGGCTATACCAAAATCCATGCAATTTCAAATCTTCCATTGTTGTGTTTAATGTCACCTCCTCATTCTTGTTCTGATCTCTTTATATTGAGTGAGTTCACTTATATGGCTTGTTCACCAAGTCCAAGAAATTTAATAAATATTTTAATTAATCTTAGTTAATCGTAATGGTCAACTACAATTTCACATTTATTGATAAAATTTATTTATACAATAAAATCTGAAAAAAAAATATCCAAAATTTTTTTATCAGTTTAGTATATTCTAAACTTGTATATTAAAACTATTATGAGTAAACTTTTTAAATTTTTATTTTAATAAATATATTAAAATCTTAACTTTTATATTATTCATAAAAGAAGTAGAGCAAATAATCATTTTTAAGCATAAAAAATTTTGAAATTCACAAAAAACTGACCATAAAAAATTTAAATACATTTAATAACCATTGAAATTTATTTCCGTCAGACATAACTAACAAAACATTAATTCCATTAAAATAATTTTATAAATACCCTTTTTTTCTACTTTTTTCTCATCTCCATTACTCTATAATGTTTTTTCAATTTTTTTATTAATATTATTATTTCTAAATGATATGTACTTTAAATGTTTGTGATATGATAAAAAGTTTAAATATTATTTAATAGTTATTAGTTTATATTTCAAGTATTAGAATATTCAATTTAATTTTATATATTTTAATTTTTTTATTTAGTTATTAAATTGAGCTTTATATTAGTGGGTTCAGAATATTTTTTATTTAACTTAATAAGAGGTTATAAATACCTCATAAATTATTGTAGTTGTGATTAAGTGATTGAAGGTGTAAACTCCCCTTTGGTTTTGTAATTAAACTATGGTGTGGACAAGTGAAATTGAGTGAGTCACTCTCTTGTTGCATCGGAGAATTGGATAGAAGGTTAGTTGTGTTTGTGTGAATCCCTTCGATTTAATTATCAAACTATGGTGTTGACAAATTAGGTTGAGGGGTTCCTTTCTTGTTGCATCAAAAATTTGAATAAAAAGTTGAGTGATTCTTTTTGTATTCAATTTATTTAATTACTTTGTTAGTCTCTATAATTTTACCAAATTTTTAATCAGATTCTTATACTTTTTTTCTTTTCAATTAAATTCTTACATTACTTTTAATTTTGTACTTAGGTCTTTTTTATATAAAAAATATTAAAATTAACATAATATTTGTTCCAAAATATTTGTGGTAAAAAATTTAATTAAATTCTTACTTATAAATACCTTCAATTTAAAAAAAAATATTCAGTTAATTCTAATATTTTTATATTAAAATGGAAATGTTAACCTATTATTTGTTTTCTATTTCAATTGTTAATTTATCTTTTTATTTAATTTCAATGCTTATCTTTTTGTTTATCTTTGAATTTTATCACTAGTAGTGTTATTAAAAAATTCTTAAAATTAAATTCAAACAAAAAAAAGTCAAGAAACAAATTAAATAAGCTTTAACTTGAACATCTTGACGTAGACTTCCGGAAAAATGTGATGAAAACCTCATCATTCTTGATGCCACCAGCATCATACTTGTTAAATTTCCTAATCAATGACGCTGAAGAATCATTCAAGTTACAAGTACTCTCCACTTGGCAAAATCTTACACACATCTAACTATAATAAAAACTCATCATTGTTGTTGGAATCCACAAATTCACGGCACGCCCTCCGCATAAGATCCACTACACTGTTGAACACAAGAAACCATAGCTGCAGCGGCCGAAGTTCCCTCAGCACCACTGCCTCACTGTTCATCGTGGCAGCAAATCCCCCTCAGTCGTGGCACCATCTCGCTGCATGCTCATCATCGTCGTCACAACTATGACATTGCAGAACTTCATCCTGGCAGCGTAGGATTTTCATGAGTAATGATCTCAAATTACAGAGGAATCAAGGAGCGAAAGGAAAGGGTCTTGAGAGAGAGGATGAGGGTTTGTGTGATTGTGACGAGATGTAGCTATCTGTAAAAAGTGGGAGATCAGAAGAAGAGTAAATTTGGTGGGATGTTGGATTTTGCAATGGAGGTGATAGTGGTTATGGAAGGAAGATACGAAAAGAAGAAGAAAGGGAAGGAGTATTTATAATGATCCAGGATAAGCTATTCAACCAATTCATAATTTCTTATAAATTAAATCAAGCTGGAGCATTAACACCTCTTTATATCAGATCATATTGTTCTGGTATGATTTTTAAATTAAAAAAAAAATATAGAATCCATGAATTACCTTTTTCAATGATTTGGAGTGCCTACAGCTAAAGAACCACACTCAGGAATGATTTTGTTTGCATAAACACAAAAAAGAACAAAAATTAGTTGCACAAATAAACCAATTAACCTTTTTAAATTTAACTATTATAATGACAGCAGAAGAACTACATACATAAAAATATTATTATACGAGGCTCAAATAATTATCATTTAAACTTCTCTAATTACTTACAAACTAAAAAATCAGAAAATTAGGAAAGCACAAATGAATCAGACATAAACAAAGAGAATTTTTTATTTTTAATATTGGAGTGGTAGTGGTGTTTTTTTAAAATGTGGATTGTTGGGGTGTTATACTAAAATGTGGGATCGTTTAATCAGAGAAGCAGAAATCGGACCGTCCGATTTATTAGAGGTGCAGAGATCGGACCGTTCGATTTGTAGAGGTACAGAAATCGGACCGTTCGATTTGTGGGAGGTGCAGAAATCGGACCGTCCGATTTGTAGAGGTGCAAAAATCGGACCGTCTGATTTGTGGGAGGTGCAGAAATCGGACCGTCCGATTTGTGGGAGGTACACAAATCGGACCGTCCGATTTGTGGTAAAAAAAAATTTTAAGGTACAGAAATCGGACCCTCCGATTTCTGTACTTCCACAGTTTTGAAAAACACCAAAAATTACAATGTTAAAGTATATCACCACTTCTACTTCCATAACAAAAAAAATTAGCCAAACAAAGAAGCATAAATGAGTTTTGTTCGAATGAGAAGCCAAACCTTACTAGTAATCTTGTTCTTTGAAAACTTCACGTACCTGCGGTTTTCTCCTTTCACCGGTTTCCTTTCTTGTCGAATCGGTAAAATTTCGATTTTCTAAAATCAATTGGAAAAGAGTAATAACAACTAAAAACACAGATTTATTGTAATATTCAAAATAAATGATTAAATATTGATTGAAGATTTACTAAAAAAGTATGAGTTAGGGATTATAGATCGAGGATGGTATCTTCGTCCTCTTTGCCAGTTGTGACCGAGGCTGCTGATGGAAGGGAGCGGCCCTGGACAACAAACCTTTTTCAATGCTCCGACAGAAGGGAGCAGCGACGGAAAAGGTTAGGTATTTGCAACGACATAAGGGAGCGGAAACGGATGGAGCATCAACGGAAGATTTGTGACTGACAGTGAGCGCTGAGGGAGTCTTCGCCATAGAGAGTCACCGCCGGAGGAGGGTTAGGGGTTTAAGGTGAGAGCAGTAATGGTGGGAGTGCTGGAACAGGAGCGTCGACGAAGGCATTGCGAGCGCCGTCGATGTTCTTTAGATTGCTGGATTCTTTCAAAGAGTTTAAGGTTCTTTCGAAGGGCCTTTCTTTTTAAGATGAATACAAGGGTTTGAAGAGTTTAGGGTTCGAAGGAGAAAGGTAGAGTTTCGAAGAGGGTGTGCAATGTAATTAACTAATTATATCCTTTTCGAAACATTTTTTTTGGCAACCTTTTGGCCATACTTTTAAAGCGTGCCAAAAGAGTTGTAGAAAACGGTCACGCTTTTAAAACGTCACTATAACAAAATCTTGTCGCTACGCTTTAAAAGTGTGCCTTTTTTTCTTTATGGGTCTATGGCTATACTTTTTAAGCGTGGTCAAATCTCAAATCAATTGCCACTTTTATAAAAGTGTAGAAAAAAAAGACGTGACAAAATCTCTAATCAATCGCCACCCTTATAAAAGCGTGGTCATTGACCATTTTTGACCATACTTTTAAAGCGTGGCAAAAAAAAACCGTAGCTATACACATTTTTTCTTGTAGTGGATTATTTTCGGATTTAGAGCTATGACAAATCTTATGTGTTAACTTGTGAAATTTCTAAACCAATATTTAGTCCTCATCACTCCTTTGTTCTTCTCTTATCAAGTTCTTGCCATTGGCTTTCTCCCTCGTCACCCTCTCTCTTATTAACCCTCTATTTTTCACTCAACATAGTGCAAACATCACAATTAACATAGTTGAACAAACCCACACACATCTCTATGGGGGTATTAAGATGTAGAAAAAGACACAAAAATCCAAAACAATATAACAACAGTATAGTGACAAAATATCACTAAAAGGAGGGAAAAGATGAAGACCGAGAGTCTCAAACTAAATTGCCATTTCAGTTCACACAAGCTCCGATAGGGACAGCAGTTGTGGCGGTCGCACAAGCGGTTCATATTTTGGAGCAGATGCACTCGCGAAGACCCTTGTAGAAAGTAGAAGGAGAACTTGTCGGCACTGTGGTTACAGGACAGGCACACGGGTTCAAGTTTGGATTGGAGTCTACGATGACTCTACGAGAGGCACAACCAACGGTCAATTACTAATCTAAAAGCGGGAAGGCAAAGCAAATCTGGATTGGACGTGGACTCAGTCAGACGGTTAACTAACAAATAGAAGATGCAGAAATTNNNNAGCACCATAAAAGCCAGGGAGGGGGAAGCCAGGAAAAAAGAGACTAGATTTTCACTCCACTTCAATAATAACAAGATTCATAGTATGTCTTTTATTTAATTAGATATTAAATACATTTGTGTATATTTTCACATAGATATTTAACTTTCATTTAAAATTTATTGTTAAAAGTAGAAATATAAAATATTTTAGTAAATTACTAAACATCAAATTATTCTTGTTTCGTCCCTCATTGTATGAGACATCGTATTATATTATAATTAATAAAAATATTATTTACATATTAAAATTAATTATTAAAATTAGTTATTATATATTTATTTTTAATGTATATTTTATATTAATAATTAATTTTAATGGTTAATTTTAGAATATAACTAACATGATTATATAATTAATTTAGAGCAATGTTAGGGAGCCAGTAATTTTTGTGATCGTTAGTTATCAACTAGCCATCAATGATGATTTGATAGTGTGAGATTAGTGTGAGATTTTATCTAATGGCTCACCTTCCTCTGCTGGTTACATGCTGGCCAAAATTCAACAAAACTGCTGGTCCCCTAGACTTTTCCAATAATTTATACTTTAGCCATAGCTTCTCAAGTAGTAAAAGTGTAAAACTACAAATTCATAATAGAACTAAACCAAATTCTACTAATTGGCGTTTTAATATGTCCCAATCTATTTCATAGAGGTTTGCCAATGACTTAAAAGGAAACCGAATCCATTATTTCAAGAAATACAATAAACTCAAACTTCTGTTATACCTTACAAGCACAATAAGTCAAATCCAACAGAAGGTTGGTATATAAAGAAACAAGCACATAAATATAGATGCTGACTTCTTAGGAAGATGCCAACCTCCTCTCCAAGAAAGGCTTCATAGTAGCCAACATTTTCTCCCTATCAGGGAAATTTTCTTTGATAACTGGGGCATTCTTGAAATTATCAAACCATAAATGTAAGAGAGGGAACTTTTCAGCTACCAGTATCTTTACTTGTTTAAGATCTTCTATAGTGACAAAAAATACGAAAAATGATCCAATAGCTATGTCCACAATGTTAATTTTGTCACCACCGAAGAATTTTCTCTTATCAGCTAAGCAATGATCTTCAAGGACTTTGAAGTTTTCCCAGGCCTTCTGTACGGCCTTTTCTTTCTCTTCCGCACTATTGCTTTGAATGAGTGCTGGCAGTGCAGGAACCTAGTATAAACGTTAATCCATTAATTATTGACAACATTGAATCGATATTATTATTATTATTCATAAAAAACTTTGATACGGTACAAAGTTAATTAGCATAAAAGACTAGAAAGCGAGAATCCTGTTAAGCTACAAAGTTTATTATTATTATTATTATTATTATCAGCCACGTGTGCAAAATAATATTTCACGTCAACATCAATCATTGTTAATAATTAATGAAAAAGATTATATTATCTAATAGAAGTAAACATTGAAAATTATTTTATGTATTTTAAAATTTAAAAACCTAGATAAAGCGTCCAATTTTAAAATCTTAAAAATTAATTTAGATAATTATTCTTATCTTTATTTTTACAACAAAAATAAAATTTTATTTTTAGGTTTGCAAAGTCTAATAATGGCATGCAAAAGTTAAAAGCACTAATAACAAAACACAAAAATATTAATTTCTAAAAATCTTACCATTTGTTCAGAATATGCAACCCAGAACCTTGCTTGAGCTCTCTCATAGGAATCATGAGGGACCAATGAATTCTGTGGCCATAACTCATCAATGTATTGAACAATGATCATGGACTCACAAATGGGTTTTCCACCATGAACAAGCACTGGGGTCTTCTTATGCACAGGGTTGTATTCAAGAAGTTGAGGGCTCTTATTGAAGCGATCTTCCTCAATGTTCTCATATGATAGACCCTTCAATTTCAAGGTCCATACCACCCTCATTGTAAAGGGACTATACCAAAATCCATGTAACTTCAAATCTTCCATTTTTGTGTTTAGTGTCACCTCCTCACTCTATCTCTCTTTATATTGAGTTTAGTCATCTGGATTCTGGCGTGTTCATCAAGTTTAAACCTAAGAAATTAATATAATATCTCAAGTAGTTTTAGACTTTTAGTTGATTGTAATGGTCAACTTGAATTTCACATTTATGATTGTAAACTCTCGGAAAAAATGCTCCAATTTTTTTATCAGTTTAGTATATTCAAAAAAAGTTATATATTAAAATTACTATTAGTAAAACTTTTAAGTTTTTGTTTTAATAAATATATAATAAATATATTAAAAATTTGAACTTTGAGTTTTTGATAAAAACATAAATGAAAATGGAAGAAAGCTTCCTACTGGATCCCTCGTCTTAGTAGTGAAGATATACTGAAGAAGAGTTCGCAGAATCGCAGTTTTTTAATATTTTAAATGAGCATTTAATCAATAATAATTTATACTTATATTTATAGATATTTATAAATTAAAAATATATAATTAATTTTTATATTTATTAAAATTTATATCTATATATTTTTAACTATTCATTATTTTATAATTTAATATAACTTTTACTTCAATAGTCGAATTTCCACTTTTGGATATATATAAAATTGACTTTTCGATGTTGAAATGTCAATGTTCAAAATAAATAATAAAACATTGTAGAAAGATAGATCGGGATCTGTCATTATTGATAAAATTCGTTTAATAATCCATTATTTTGTTTTCCTGCCGTAAGCGCTTCCATCAGCAATTTTACAAACCCAGATTCAAGAAGGAAATGTCTTGGAGGACGATAGTATTGGTAAATTCATATAATTATCTTTGTTGTTAATTAAAAATGGTTAAATAATTTAATATATTTAATTAAATTATTATTTAATAGTCTAAAATAATAATTTTATATAAAAATAATTACGTATAAATTTTTATTATATCCATCACTTTAGATATTTAATAATGTATAAATTAGTAAAAAATAATTTTATTTTTTGTGAATATTTTTAATATGATGAGAAATACTATAAAGTCTTTATAATAAATTATCTAAAATATTTATTTATATGTGGTTTTTTATGCGATATAATCAAATAAAAAAATATTAAGTGAACATGTTATTTTTATAACTAATATAAATTGAATAAAGTTATTTTTCTTTTTTTTTATGTATGTGTCTCTTTTTTTAATTAATTTTTATTGTGCTAATAAACTATTAAATCAATTTAATTAAACTTAATTAGTAAAATAATTTAGTCATATAGTATTATTGATTTATAATAAAAATGATTTATATATAAACAACTTTCATAACTTTAAAATATAAAATTCGATTCCCCAATACAGAGGCAGATTTTGAAATTATGCTCATCCTTAAAAAACGACATAACCAAGTAGAGTGTCATAGCCACGTATCACTCTCTTCGCTTTTTGAAATAAAAACTAATAAAGGTTTATTTCAAAAAATAAATATATAGTTTATATTTAAATAAAATAAAATATTATATTAAAATATCTTGTACCATTAATTTTAAAAATTTAAATATTATTATAATATTAACTAAACTATTTTTATTATATTAAAAACTAAAAAATTAAATTTGATTGTAAATATGCTAAACTATCCTATTGATTGATTTTTACAAGACTAAAATAATTTTTTATAGTTAATTATAAAAAGATAAAAATGCAAATTTAAGATTAAGACTGTTTAATGCATGTTGAAAGACGAAAAATCAAAAGATAAGGTTTTGGGAGGATCTAGAGAGTTTGGTTCAAGTCATATCTTTCGGAGATAAGATTTTTTTAGGAGGAGATTTAAATGGCCATGTTGGGAGAGAAGTGACTGGATATGGGAGTATTCACGGAGGCCATGGTTTCGGGGTGATCAATGTCAAGGGTAAAACTATTTTGGATTTTTCCTAACTTTTGATCTTCTCATTGCAAATACATGTTTTAAAAAGAGAGATGAACATCTTATGACCTATAAGAGTGGCATGAGAAGCTCTCAAATCGACTTCTTCTTGTTGATGAGAGTTGACCAAAAATTTTGCATTAATTGTAAAATTATCCCGGGAGAGAGTTTGATAACACAACATAAATTATCCCGGGAGAGAGTTTGACAACACAACATAGGGTGCTCGTCATGGATTTTCGCGTTGAGCAAAAGTTGAGGAAAAGACATCATACGAAGAACCCAAGGACGAGGTGGTGGCGGATGAAAAGTGAGGAACAAAGAAGCTTCCTAAGGCGGGTAGGAGAAGAGGCAAAGTGGGATGGGAATGGAAGCGCGGAAGAGATGTGGAGGGAGATGGCAGAAGTTATTAGAAGAACAGCAAAAGAAAGTTTTGGTGAATCTAAAGGAATAAGACCAAGAGACAAGGAGTCCTGGTGGTGGAATGCGAGTATACAAGAAAAGATAAAGATAAAAAGAGAATGCTTTAAAGAGTGGTCTTTATGCCGCAATGCAGATAATTGGGAAAAATATAAGGTGGCTAAGAAAGAGACAAAAGTGGCTGTAAGTGAAGTAAGAACAAGAGCATATGAGGGTCTCTACCAGTCTTTGGGCACGAAAGAAGGAGAAAAAGGTATATATAGAATTGCAAAGAGCCGGGAAAGAAGAACGAGAGATTTAGATCAGGTTAAGTGCATAAAGGATAAGCATGGAGAGGTGTTGGCTCAAGAGGAGAAGATTAATGAAAGGTGGAAGAACTACTTCTACGAGTTATTTAATGAGGGACAGAAGACTCTTCCGAGCCTTAGTCGATTATGCCAATGAAGGACAGAAGACTCTTCCGAGTCTTGGTCGATTATGCACAAGGGAAGAAGATCAAAACTTTGACTACTATCGAAGGATTCGAGACTTCGAGGTAAAAGAGGCTCTAAAGCAGATGAAAAATGGCAGGGCAGTAGGACCTGATAATATCCCGATTGAGGTTTGGAAGGGTCTTGGAGGAAAAGGCATCAACTGGTTAACCAAGCTTTTTAATGAGATTTTAAGGTCAAAGAAGATGCCTGATGAGTGGAGAAAGAGCACCTTGGTACCTATCTACAAGAATAAGGGGGATATACAAAGTTGCAGAAACTATAGAGGGATTAAGCTTATGAGTCATACTATGAAGTTATAGGAAAGGGTGATAGAACGGAGGTTGAGAAAAGAGACACAAGTAACAGAGAACCAATTTGGATTTATGCCAGGAAGATCTACCACTGAAGCGATATACCTATTAAGAAGAATGATGGAGAGTTATCGTAGTAATAAAAGGAATTTACATATGGTGTTTATTGATTTGGAAAAAGCGTATGATAGGGTACCAAGGGAGGTCTTATGGAAGGTTTTAGAAAAGAAGAGAGTAAGGATCGCATATATTCGGGCAATTAAAGACATGTATGATGGGGCCACAACTAGTGTGAAGACTCAAGGTAGTGTGACAGAGGAATTTCCTATTGGTATAGGATTACACCAGGGATCATCCTTAAATCCATAAATTTTCACATTCGTCTTGGAAGTACTCACAGAGCACATCCAAGAGCCTGTGCCATGGTGCATGCTTTTTGCCGATGATATCGTCCTTATGGGAGAGTCA
>NC_029780.3:103308915-103321777 GCF_000817695.3 Arachis duranensis
GGAGAAGAAGACCGATAGAACATCCAGTCAGGAGGGTAGATGAGATGGAAGATGGACAAGGGGCGAAAGGCAGAGGAAGACCTAAGAAGACCATCCAGAGGTGGTCAAATGAGATCTACATGTAAACGGTCTCTCTGTAGACATGATACATGACAGAGCACAATGGCGTCGTTTGATTCATGTAGCCGACCCCACTTAGTGGGACAAGGCTTTGTTGTTGTTGTAAAATACCTTAATAATTTGATTAATCTAACATTGTTCGAGCATATTAGAAAAAAATTGAATTTTATCTTTAAAAATATTAAATAATTGTATAATTAATTTTTAGAAGACTAAATAATCTTGTAGGATTAATTTAAAAAGACTAAAATAATATTTAGTTAATTAATAAAAAAGTTAAAAAACCCTTACACAATTAATTATATTTTTTATTGTATTAGAAATTTTAAATTTTGAATATTGTTTTAAGAAAACAAATCAAATATCGTTTTAGTTAATTTTAAAAAGATTAAATTATTTTTTGAATATTGATATAAAAAAGACTAAAATATACATTAATATTAACTGACTGTACTAAAATTTAGATATTTTAATTTGATTTTACATTACTAAAGTACCTTATATAATCGTGCTGCAGATGGTGGAATAGTAAAGGGGTAAGAAAGAGGGAGATATGGCTCACTGAAATTCGAATATCACCAGAATTTACTTTTCAACTAATGTCTTTCTCTACAACTCGCTTTTCTTCAAGAATACTTTGCCAACTCTAATAAGATAAGGTTTCTACTTCTACTATAAGAATGAAATTAAATCTGAAATATTTACTTTTAAGTATTTTAGAAAAAACAGAGTTAGGTTGAGTCACGATTTTTATACACTGTTTACCCAAAAGAACCAGAGGTTTTAAATCCTAAGATCTTTGAACCAAGTCTGCCTTCTTTTTTAAGCCTAGTCATCTTATCCCAACTAATCCACATTATTTGCTTTTCAGAACCTTGCTACCCCCGCCAGAACTAGGTTAGAATACTATGAATTTCATTTAGCAAGTTATCCGGAAGTTTAAAACATGACAATATGTATATTGGTATGGTTTCACTAACTGCTCGGAGTAATACCTGTCTTCTTCCATTAGATAACAAGTACTTTTTTTTTTTAATCTTTGTGTCCTTTTGAGAACCTTATCTTTGATTGAGTTGAAGGTGACTTTTTTAGAGCAGGTGACAAGGGAAGGTAGACCCAAATATTTATCCTATGCATCTATGTGAGAAATATTCAGCTAGGCTACTAGGGAGGTTCTAATAAGCTCTGAAGTGTTATTATTAAAGAACAGGGCCAATTTATTAAGATTAACTCTTTGCCCACTGAATCTCTTATAAGATTCCAATAATTCTAGAATAGAGGCACAACTATTTTCTGAGACTTTATAAAATAGAATGGAATCATCAACGAATTGCAAGTGATTTATAATTAGGCATCTTCTGTTTGTTTGAATTCTCTAAATGAGACTGTTTTGCTCTACTTTGTGTAGCAAGAAGGAAAGTTCTTCTGTACATAACAAGAAAAGAAAAGGGGATAGATGGTCATCTTGACGGATGCCTATATTTGGTTTAAAAAAAACATAGAGTTGACTTTCCACAATAACAGGGTAAGAAAGGATTTTTAACAATTCAGGAATCCAGTCAATAAATCTTGATTCAAAGCCCAACTTCTCCATAATAAACCATAGAAAATGTCACCCTACCCTGTCGTAGGCTTTACTCATATCAAGTTTGAGTATCATTTCATATTCCAAGCCTCGTTTCTTTTATTTAAGGTAGTGCATACATTCGTGTGATATAAGAATGTTATAAGAAATAAGTCTACCTTTCAAGAATGCACTTTGAGTAGGACTAATTACCTTGTTCATACACCTTTGGAGTCTGTGGACCGGTGCCTTCGAAATAATTTTGTAGACAATAAAGGAGAAACTGATGGGCCTTATCTGAGTCATATCGCTTGCATCTGGGACCTTTGGCACCAGACAGATATTGGTATAGTTAAAACTTTTTAAAATTCTACCTCCAGCAAAGAAACTCCTCACAGCCCGAAACACGTCTTCTCCTACTATATCCCAGTTGAATTGGAAGAATTTAACCGTTATACCATCCTCTCTTGGTTCACTCTGAGGGTAGATACTAAAAGTAGCTCTTTTTACCTCCTTCATAGAAACAGGTCTTTTGAGCCTACAATTCATATTAGCTATAACTATAGGCTTAAAGTCTGTGGAAAAGGCTACAGTTCATATTAGCTATAACTGTAGGCTCAAAGTCTGTGAGAAAGGCCCAGGATCTAGCTTATTAGAAGATGTAAAAATATTCTTAAAGTAGTCCTCAGCCACCTTAACAATATTAGCATTGGTTGTTGTCATATCCCCATTATCCCTCTGCAGATGTCTGGTGCACGAAATTGTGATCAATACTTTTCACAAATCAAATAATCCCCGGTAATGAATCCAAAAACTTGGTGTTCAATACCATGGCATAAACACAACATCGCACAACTAACCAGCAAGTGTACTGGGTCGTCCAAGTAATAAACCTTACGCGAGTAAGGGTCGATCCCACAGAGATTGTTGGTATGAAGCAAGCTATGGTCACCTTGTAAATCTTAGTCAGGCAAACTCAAATGGGTATGGTGATATACGAATAAAACATAAAGATAAAGATAGAGATACTTATGTAATTCATTGGTAGGAATTTCAGATAAGCGTATGAAGATACTTGTCCCTTCCGTCTCTCTGCTTTCCTACTGTCTTCATCCAATCCTTCTTACTCCTTTCCATGGCAAGCTTAAGCAAGGGTTTCACCGTTGTCAGTGGCTACCTCCCATCCTCTCAGTGGAAATGTTCAACGCACCCTGTCACGGCACGGCTAATCATCTGTCGGTTCTCAATCAGGTTGGAATAGAATCCAGTGATTCTTTTGCATCTGTCACTAACGCCCCGCCCTCAGGAGTTTGAAGCACGTCACAGTCATTCAATCATTGAATCCTACTCAGAATACCACAAACAAGGTAGTGTCATGGATCATCACATTCATCAAGTTGAAGAACAAGTGATATCTTAGAACAAGAACAAGCGGAATTGAATAGAAGAACAATAGTAATTGCATTAATACTCGAGGTACAGCAGAGCTCCACACCTTAATCTATGGTGTGTAGAAACTCCACCGTTGAAAATACATAAGAACAAGGTCTAGGCATGGCCGTGAGGCCAGCCTCCCAAAGAGGGTTCAATCATAAAAACATGATCAAAAGCTCTCAAATGATCCAAAGATTCAAAGATCCAAAGATGAAAATACAATAGTAAAAGGTCCTATTTATAGAAAACTAGTAGCCTAGGGTTTACAGAGATGAGTAAATGACATAAAAATCCACTTCCGGGCCCACTTGGTGTGTGCTTGGGCTGAGCAATGAAGCATTTTCATGTAGAGACTCTTCTTGGAGTTAAACGCCAGCTTTGGTGCCAGTTTGGGCGTTTAACTCCTATTCTTGTGCCAGTTCCGGCGTTTAACGCTGGAATTCCTGAGGGTGACTTTGAACGCCGGTTTGGGCCATCAAATCTTGGGCAAAGTATGGACTATCATATATTTCTGGAAAGCCCAGGATGTCTACTTTCCAACGCCGTTGAGAGCACGCCAAATGGGTATCTGTAGCTCCAGAAAATCCACTTCGAGTGCAGGGAGGTCAGAATCCAACAGCATCTGCAGTCCTTTTCAGTCTCTGAATCAGATTTTTGCTCAGGTCCCTCAATTTCAGCCAGAAAATACCTGAAATCATAGAAAAACTCACAAACTCATAGTAAAGTCAAGAAAAGTGAATTTTAACTAAAAACTAATAAAAATATACTAAAAACTAACTAGATCATACCAAAAACATACTAAAAACAATGCCAAAAAGCGTATAAATTATCCGCTCATCAATGTCATATCTTATTTCTTCTAGTTCTAGATTTAAATTATTGATGGAAGAAGTTTGTATTTTGGCCTCCTTCCTTTATCCATTTAATTTTAGATTTTTCTTTCCAATAAAATTCCTCATCCAAATATGCTTTTTCAAACTGTTGTTCAAGCGCAAGTAATTCAGTGTCTCCCATGATGTTTGATGACTATTTTTGTTCTAGAAAAGCAGTAACCTCTACAATCTCCTTTTTAGAATTTGTAGAGTTATTCTTTTGCCAGAGAACCAATCGGAGCTAATCAATTTAAACTTTTGAAATAATCTAAACATTGCTGAACCTTCTATATTGAGTTTCAGACCTCGCTGATGAAGTTACGAATTTGTTTTTCACTATACCAGCGGGATTAAAATTGAATCTCCTATTTGATCTCTCTGGTTGGTAGTTAGTGTCCAAAAGGAGGGGACATAATCAAAACCTGTGTCTGATAGTCTAAAGACTATGGGATGAGAGTATAATTGGGATAAAGATTCTTCGACAAGTGCTCTGTCAAGCTTTTCCTAAATTAGTTCACCTTCCCTGCATCTATTACTCTAAGTAAATGGTCTACCCACCATTACCAAATCAATCAACGAGATATCTCCAATAAAGTAACTAAAGCCAGCAATAGAAGAATGAGATTTAGGATTACCACCAAGTTTCTCACCTTGATCAATAATAGAATTAAAATCACCAACAATAACTATTTACCTTGGAGTTTGAAGAACACCAAAGAGATTTCTTGGAATTAGGATAGTCGAATATTCTCATTCCAATTTAAATAAACATCTACAATGTTTCATTCAATGTTAAGAGCGACATCTTTTATCAAAGCAGCGATATAGAACTCAGAACAATTGAAAATTTGAATAACAAAATCATCCTTCCTTGCCAATGCAAGTCCACCCACACTACCAAAAGGATACAATTTGCCAATTAGAATAACCACAAGTCTTGAATTTTCTTTCCATATGTCGAGATTGGTTTTTTATTTACAAAGAAAAACCAACTCGGGGGAGTGGGATTGAACAATCCCTTTAAGGTTGTGAACTGTCAGGGGTCTCCCCAAATCCCAAAAATTTCACGATAACATTCTCACTACTATCAGATAGTTACCATTTGTTATGGGTGAAAGGGTCGTTTTTGTCAAATAAACAGTGAAACCAAGTATTAATCTTAAATCTTTTTCCTCTAGAAATTGCTCAGCGAATCCTCTCTATAACTCCAGAAGAAGCTGAAGATACAATTCAATGGGTAATGAACATAGTAAAGACATATGATGTTGCATCAGGGTATAGGATTGTTTACCAATTTTACCATACTTCTATTAAATTTTGTCCGAACTTTATGCAACAGAGGCCAGTTTTGAGCCATTTATGGAAGATGAAAATTTCTCACAAGAATTTTCTCTTTGCAAGAAAAATCCTCTATGGTAAGCTTCTTGTTCTACTTCTCATCCACCAGCGGTTCCCATCTACTTCGGCAACTTGTCCAATCTACAAGTCAGCTCCAGAATCACTCATGCACTGTCTATTTTTCTTTGGAGACGCTAATCTAGTATGGAAGAAGAATCTTTTGACTTACCTTATTTCAGACCATAGATGTTCCTTGTTCTTCAATTCGTGGAGGGCTTCGATGTTACAAACTGGACTTCAAGGAACAAGCTCTCAAAGAGTTTGACTGGTTTTGATTATAGCTTGGAATATTTGGAAGGAAAGGTGTCAGCGAGTTTTCAAGCATGTCCAAGAGCCTCAAGAAAAAGTGCAAGTAACATTGCTTAGGTTGAATCAAGAGCTATCTATTTTATCTTATACATAGTTTTTTAAGATTTTTTTTCCTATTTACTTTTCTAGATTATTTTCTTCCTACAATTTCACCTGTTTGTGAATATTTGAGAATCCTCTTTTTTTATTTTTCTTGACCTGACTTTTGAATATTGTATTTATTTCTCTATTGAATAAAATACCACTATTATCTTAAAAAATACCTTATATAATCTTTATTGACTAAATTTCTTTTAGTTAATTTTAAATTACCAAACTATCGTTTTGGGTTTAAATTTGTTTAGTTGCATAAAAATAAAAAAATTTGAATTTGAATTTAAAAAGAATAAAATACCATTTTAAAATCAAGGTTTCCTACTTATATTAGATATTATAAATATATATTTAATTTTTTATCTTTTAGGATATTCTATGTTAGAAAATTACTAAATTTTAATCTATTTATGGATAATATATATATCAATTATAATCGTAAATTAAACTATTTCACGTTAAATGACTTATATAACGGCGATCTTATTTATTGTCATAAATGTTGAATTGAATAAATTATTATTACTTTTGATTTGTAATTAAATGAGAATAAAACTAGAGATACTATTTTATTTGGACTTTAGGGTTTAATAAGTGAAGCAGTCAAGCTAAATTTCACGACGGATTGGTCTTTAGCCTGTCGTCTTGGGAATACCGTGGGCAACAAAAAAATAGTAACTCTAGAGTTTCGGTTCCCAACATATCAAAGTCACCTCTGAAGCTCTTTTTCCATTACAAGAGTTGCAATTTAACCCTATTAGGGATACAAAAGACTTTAATTGAAGAAGATTGAGATAAATCATTAATTATTTTTATGAATACAGATATGCATCTGCATTATAATACATATTTTTTATGGTTTAATATGGATGTCCATTACAAGAAAAATACTGAATACCATCGCATTTACCGTCGAATTAGCACAGGACGTTAGCGATGGATTTATTGGAGGATTCGACAATAAATTTGTTAGATAAAAAGGTTACTGTCAAATTTGATTTTTGACCGTAAAGTCGCTTGTAATAATCGGAGGAAAAACAAGAAAAATTGGCGCCAAGATTACCGTCAAATTTATCTTTCAGTAATTCCTAATTAGTGCAACGCTGTGTTTTGGTCACTTTCAAAGCATTACCATTGGATTTTTCTGCCGGTAAATTCGACGGTAATCTTACCCTAAGTTTGAACCGCAAACCCTATTTTCCCTCATTTTTGAACTACTATCTCTCTCTTTCTCTAAACTTCTCCTCTCCCCCCCTAAACCACCTTTGGCAGCCCCTCCGCTAGCGTCGGCGACCACTAATTGCATCTAAAGAATCCGTAAACTCGGCTAGGTGCTCCTTGCGCCACATTGATCGTTTTGTAGCCGCTGTTTTTGTTGTTCCTGCCACTGCTGTCGCTGTCGTTGCTCCCTTAATTGCCGATCTGCGTCTCTCTGTCCTCTTCAAAGTGAGTTACCCTCATCCCTCTTCCTATTCCATCCCCATTTTTACTTCATTTAAAATAAAAACCTAATCCCTTTTTGAACCCTAACCCTATGTCTCTCCTTCTTCAGTGACTGTGGTTCGTGGTTCAGACGTTCTCGTCACCTCGGATTCTCGCTGCCAGTCGTACTTAGTTCCTGCCACATCGGCATCCTCTACTTCCTCTTCTCATGATTCTTCCATCTCTATGTTCTTGGTTCTGCTTCTACAATGTGGGTGAGTTTACTTATTTTACTTTTGACTAAGCTTTTTTTCAGTTTATTCCATAAATTTTTTATACTGAATTTTTTCAGTTTTTCAATTCTAAATTTTAATGTAGGTTTAGATAATTTATTTAATTTGACGTAATTAGTTATTATTGATTTGCATCTAACTCTCTTGTTATGATTTTTAGTTTGTTCTTGATTCTTAGTTGAGATTTTTTGTCATGTTTTCGTTTTATAAGTTTGAGTTCAGAGAACAGTATAAGAAAGAGCACCAATATAACAAATCTATTGCAGTTGTGAGTGTTTATTTATGTGGAATATTGTTTAGTACTTGTTTTAAAAATTTTTGAATTAGTTTTCAAATTATTTTTAACCTGTTTGAATTTTAACTTCTTTTGTCGTTGCAGTTTCAAAACAATTAGGTTAGCAAGGCTCGTGGAGGCAGGCAAAAATTAATTACTTGTTTTTAAGTTATTTTATTATTGATGATTAGTTTTTGCTATTATTTTCATAATTATTCTCTTATTGGCTTATTGAAACTTAAAATTCAATCACACATTAGTTATCTCTACTTTTACTTTCTCTCTATTTTGTGCTTTTTTTTGGTCATTTTTTCGGTTGATTATGCCTATAAAGCTAACATTCAATTATTTATATCTTATTTTAAAAAAAATTGAAGTAACATATAAATCGAAAATTTAGAGAATATGATGTTACCAAACATTGATAGGGTGAATATTCTCTGTAAATTTTATAGTCTATTTTTAATTTTTTCGAAATCTTAATGATTAAAAAAAAGTGAACAAATTTATATGTTAATTTGGCTAGTAGTAAGTAGAATTTTAATTTGGATTAAGCTTACTAAGTCAACTACATAAGCCATTAACAGTAATAAGATATGATATATGGATTATCTTTTATTGAACATAAAAGGTTTTTAATTGGCTTTAATTTTTTTCATAAGTGTACAAACAATACTTTAAGACAAGTTTCTAGTCATAATCTGTATATATACTTAATTTTTCTTTTTTTTTTTTGCAGAATATGGGAGTTACTGTCCTGTAGTAAAGTTGGTTATTATATTTTTTTCTTTTTGTACTTTAATTTTATCTTTTTTACTTATTTGATTGGTTGGTATTAGTTATATATGCTTTTATTCTCTTCTACTGTAGGAGGAGGATAATGATGAGTGAATTTATAAAAAAAAATTAAAATTTAAGTTTACCGGCGAATTTATCGTTGGATAAATCTGCCGATAATTATTAATTTAGTTATTAGTAAATAACATAGAGTAAAGTATCATTTTTTTAACGTTTAGGGTGAGTCCCAAACTTGTCCCTAATATTTTAATCATCCTATTTATATCCCTAACATTTTAAAATCATATTAATGTTATCTTAGCGTTAACTCTGTTAAAATTTTTTTAAAAAACTTTTTAATAATCACAAAAAACCCCTCTCTCAACTCTTTATTCTATCTAAACACAAAGTGAAAAAATACAAAAAGAGAAAAAGAAAATACAAAGCCAGATCTCTCGCCATCACTCCTCTTCCGTTGTATTCGCTGCAACCCCAACACACCTTCTTCCTCTTCGACTCCAAGAATCTGAAAAAAATCTTTAAGAAACTTAACTTCTTCCTTAAGCTCTTTTACATGAGCCTATTAGTATGCAAAAGGTTAATCAAACAATAACACAAGGAGTCAGCTAATTTATCA
The DNA here is from genome assembly GCF_000817695.3 of Arachis duranensis. Lineage (NCBI taxonomy): Eukaryota > Viridiplantae > Streptophyta > Magnoliopsida > Fabales > Fabaceae > Arachis > Arachis duranensis. Next base: position 103,318,109 of record NC_029780.3, read on the forward strand.
GGATCTCAAATAGTATCACAACCCAAAATATTATGATTATGTAAATTGTTTTCCCATTACTTCATGTCAATACTCGGGATTGAAGCATACTAACATAAATAAATATCTATAAGTCTCAATTTTTATGTTTATTATTTGGAATTATATAACAATTGAATCACATCAAATTTCTAAAATCCGGTCTAACCGTTAAATTATTAAATAATAAATTAAATAGGAGCGAATATGTTTAGAAGATTTGGCAATCGGAATTTGATAATTTAAATATGATATTTGGATTCAGTGAATTTTTCTGAGTCAGAAAACATAGTTTTCTGCGTAAAAACGCGTATTGGAATTTTGACCGGCAGTACCGGCTAAGATCTGTCTGGTACTGCAGCTGAAAAAATTGATTATAAGTAAATGATGAATTATTATTAGGGAAGGTAGAAATATTTAAAATGTGATTTAAAGTTCTAATCTTGAAGATTTTGGCCCAAAATTGGGCCAACAAACAAAAACAAGTGAACCGGGCCTAAGTGGGCCCAAGACCCAACATATATAAATATTAGTTATGATCATTTTAGCTTATTTTACCCTAAAGAAAGTGTGTTGGGTGCTGAATTGAGAAGTGATAAGAGAGGAGAGAAAACATAACTCTCTTTGATCTTCAAATCACCATAACTTTCTCTCCGGAGCTCCGATTGACGAGACATTTACGACCATGCATCGCTCTTCTTGCCCTCTTCGATTCTATCTAGGTATTGTGGTAAGTATTTCGTTCTTCTGTGCCCAGTTTTGATTTTTACCTCTGAGAACGTGATTGGTTTAGGTTTTGAGGAAATATTATGATTTTAGTTGTTTAGGAGTGCTCTAGTATGAGTCATGGGTGATATTTATCACAAACCTCAGTGGGTTAAGGTAAAAAACCCTCCAACCCTTGTGATTTATCATTTTCATGAACCTTAGGTTAATGTATATATGTGAAATTGGTTATGTTAGTGTATTTGGTGATTTTGGCACACAATTGGGAGATTGGTGGTTCTTGAGGAGCTTTGGTGAGGCTTGGAGACTTCCAAAGAAGAGGCTCAATTGGTTTGGGTACAAGAGGTACGGTTTAAGTTTCATTTAAGTACCGTGTGTTGTGATGAGAATTCCTAGGCTAGATGCTCCTATGATTAAGTTTGGATTGTGTGAATATGGTTGGTGCTAATATGCATAGTTGATATGTAATGTAAATTAATGATTGGGTTGAGAATTGTATGAAATTGTATGTTTGGTGTGTTGCGAATATGATGTATTGGATAATGAGTATTGGTTTGTAGATTATGCAATTAAATTGTGAATTTGGGCCGGAGGCCGTGAGTTTTGGGCCGGAGGCCGGAGAGAGGTAAGAAAGGTAAGTTGATGTGTGTATTGTGTGATGATATGACTAACTGGATGGATTTTAGATATTGAATGTGGAATAATTGGGTTGGTTCTTGAATAATAAAGTTTGGGGAATTGAAGTGTGGAATTTGATGGTTTTGGGTGAAATTGTATAGATGAGGTAGGTTAGGCTTTGGTTGTAATTATGTGAATGTGATTGGGTTGTGGTCATTTGGATGAGTAGAAATGAATTTGGCTCGTGAACATTGGAAAAATTGGTGATTTCTATGTTTGGGCAAAAATCGATTTTTGACCAGTTTTGGCAGTCTATAACTCAGTCCACAGAGTTTAGAATCCTTCAAAAATATATTTTTATGAAAGTTTATTCAAAGATCTTTCCAACGGTTCAAAAATAGTTGAAAAAGGAATTCTGTAGAAGAAGTTATGTGCGTTGGAAGTTTGGAGTTTAAAACTATGAATTCTGCAGCTTTTTAACTTAGTAAAATTTTTGGCAGAACGCAATCCCACGCGTAAGCGTGGCCGACGTGCACGTGTCGTTTTCAAATTTTTACTCCCCACGCGTGCGCATGGTCCATGCATACGCGTCAATGGAAAATGGATCATCTCCAGTTTTTTTAATACTGGACAAAATGCAGTGTGATCTCTCACCTTTGATTCTATAAGTGGGGCTAGAAATAAATAAGAGAGAGAGAACAATCAATGGTTAGATTAAACACTGGATACTATCCAGTTTTTCACTGGAGAGGATCCACTACCCGCGTCGATGTGCTGCATCAGTTGACAAGCCAAATTCCCGAGAGTTATGTGCGAGATTTGTGCTGGTTTTGTGCGTGGGGCACAAAACGCACCCACGCGTATGCGTGGCTGACGCGTAGGTATCACTTGGTTTTTCTCCCATCCACGCATGCACGTGGCTGATGCATACACGTCGCTATACTTTTTGGCGTTACACGCATGCGCGTGGGCGACACGCACGCTTGACCCTGTTTTCACCCCAAGGTTGATTTTTGAGTTTTCAAAGCCAAATTTCAGACTTCTAAGTCTTTATTCTCATTCTTTATGTCCTAAATCTTTATAGTATGCCAAGTAATTAAAGGAAGCTTGGGCACGTAATAACTTGTGGATGAAGCAAGTGAGATTAATGAGGAGTTATGATTAATAATGACTGTATGAGTTGCTGAGGGTGATGATAGAAATGTGGTGTATGCCGTGAGCCAAATGACTGTATTTGATAGTGATTATTGGCTGGTTATGGGTTATGCCATGAGGCAGATGGCTGCTATAAGAATTGAGTTATGGCTAAGTATGTATATGTGTATGATTAATGATCAAATGTGGAATGTGACGTGTGACCTGATGAGCGGATAATTTATACGCTTTTTGACATTGTTTTTAGGTAGTTTTTGGTAAGTTCAAGCTACTTTTAGGGATATTTTCATTAGTTTTTATGTTAAATTTACATTTCTGGACTTTACTATGAGTTTGTGTGTTTTTCTGTAATTTCAGGTAATTTCTGGCTGAAATTGAGGGACTTGAGCAAAACTCTGAAAAATGCTGACAAAAGGACTGCTGATGCTGTTGGAATCTGACCTCCCTGCACTCAAAATGGATTTTCTGGAGCTACAGAACTCCAAATGCCGCGCTCTCAACGGCGTTGGAAAGTAGACATCCAGAGTTTTCCAGCAATATATAATAGTCTATACTTTATTCAGAAATTGACGATGTAACTTGGCATTGAACGCCAAGTACATGCTGCTGTCTGGAGTTAAACGCCAGAAACACGTCATGATCCGGAGTTGAAGCCCAAAACACGTTATAACTTGGCGTTCAACTCCAAGAAAAGCCTCAGCTCGTGGATAGATCAAGCTCAGCCCAAACATACACCAAGTGGGCCCCGGAAGTGGATTTATGCATCAATTACTTACTCATGTAAACCCTAGTAGCTAGTTTAGTATAAATAAGACTTTTTACTAGTGTATTAGTCATCTTTTGACCATTCGGTCTTTTTTGACCACGTTTCATCTTTGGTCTCAGTTTTATTTTATTCTTCATCTTAGGAGGCCATTGAGCACGTTTTAGGGGGCTGGCCATTCGGCCATGCCTGAACCTTTCACTTATGTACTTTCAACGGTGGAGTTTCTACACACCATAGATTAAAGGTGTGGAGCTTTGCTGTACCTCAAGTTTCAATACAATTACCATTACTTTATATTCGATTCGCTTTTATTCTTATTCCAAGATATACGTTGCACAACACTTTAATGAATGTGATGATCCGTGACACTCATCATCATTCTCACC
>NC_029780.3:103321925-103360622 GCF_000817695.3 Arachis duranensis
AGGATTCCGGGAATCCGGAAAGTCTAACCTTGTCTGTGGTATTCCGAGTAGGATTCCGGTATTGAATGACTGTGACGAGCTTCAAACTCCTGAAGGCTGGGCGTGATGACAAACGCAAAAGAATAAATGAATTCTACTCCAACCTGATTGAGAACCGACAGATGATTAGCCGTGCTGTGACAAGAGCATTTGGACCATTTTCACTAAGAGGATGGGATGTAGCTATCAACAAGGGTGATGCCTCCAGACGATTAGCCGTGCAGTGACAGCACATAGGACCATTTTCCCGAGAGGATTAAAGGTAGCCATTGATGATGGTGATGCCCTACATACAGCTTGCCATGGAAAGGAGTAAGAAGGATTGGATGAGAGCAATAAGAAAGTAGAGATTCGAAAGGATTCTAGCATCTCCACACGCCTATCTGAAATTCCCACTATTGATTTACATAAGTATTTCTATCCCTTTTTATTTTCTATTTATTATTAATTTTCGAAACCCATAACCATTTAATCTGCTTAACTGAGATTTACAAGGTGACCATAGCTTGCTTCATACCAACAATCTCTGTGGGATCGATCCTTACTCACGTAAGGTATTACTTGGACGACCCAGTACACTTGCTGGTTAGTTGAACGGAGTTGTGTCCACACATAGGTGCCATAATAATGATTCCATACAACAACAAAGAATACTACATTGATGTGATCATAATTTCGTCCACCATGACCCCGGGTAGTACGCAGTGGCGTTGTCCACTTGCTCCAGGTATGAGATGGGAAAAGAGGATTATGATAATGAGTTTAATTATGGAAATATGAATAAATGTGTATTTGTGATACCTGGGTAGTAGTAAGGGTCGTGGTTCGTCCCGCCTGCTCCAGGTTAATGTTCGAGATTTGATAACCATGATGATTGATCGAGGAGGCTTTAACATGTGGTGAGTATGCCAGAGATGCATATATGATTAATGAATGAATGTGATAAATGAATAATGTTGGAAAATATTGAATGTGAGTATGCTTGTGTTTTCTCTTTGGTTGTAATGGCGACAGGGTGCAGATACCCTTTAATGGCGACAGGGCGCAGATACCCTCTAATGGCTGTCGCAGATACCCTCTAATGGCGATAGGGCACAGATACTCTCTAATGGTGACAGGGCACATACTCCCTCTAATGATATTAATGTGCAACATAGAGATTGTGCACGGGTTAGCTACCGGACGCGTCGAGTTGGCTTGATAACCGTCAGATGATATCATCAGCCATAGGGCAGGCATTCATTATGTGCATATGTTTGAATTATTTGGGTTTGCCTATTTCTTTGGATTGCTATACCATATATGCTATGTTACCTGATTATGTGCTACTTGTTCTACTTGTACCTTAATTGTGTATTACTTGCCTATATTACTTGTGTTTGTACAACTGAGAGGCCCCCTCATGCTGGTGTCGGTGGACGCTGAGGGCTGTTCTTGACGAGATAAATTGATGATGTGATTGAATGATGATGATGATGATTGTTAAATGAGATAACTTGAGCTCCTTGGGTAGACACAGTGAAGTGAGTTCACCTGCTCCAGATGAGAATATGATGTATTGATATATAACTGTTGAGACAGAATAACTGTTAATAGTTTTACTTATAACTCTGATTCTGATTCGTTGGAGAGTTAGAGAGAGTTGAGAAGCATGAAGAATAAATATTAGATTTAGCATTTCCTTATGACAGGTGCCTATTTATGGATTAGCAAGATCATAAGGTGAATGTTTGGTGAAAAGAAGTTTAGAATGCTTAGTGAGTTTTTATTGCAGTGCATTGTATTTATTTGACACTTTTACCGTACTGAAAACCCATGGGTCGGGGGTTCTCATTCCGTATATATCTCTTGTTTTTTCGATACAGGTCCAGGTGCTTAGTAGTGAGCTGTGGTTCGTCTAAGAGACGGCAAAAATCTTTATATTCTTTATATTTTGCTTAGAATCTCTCCACCTTTATTTTGAAAAGCTTATATTATGTATTGAACTTGTTTGAACTTGCCTATAGAGGCTTTTATGTTTCTTTTGGGAGAGATTAGGAAATACTATTGTGAACTACTTTCATATTGTACCCTAGCTGTCCTAAACTTCGCAAGTCGCAACTAGTGGTTATTTATTTATGTTATATATCTATATATTGTCCTTCTTTTACTCTCCTTTATGACTTTATTTGTATATCATTTTTGACTTCGCGCTTTATCTTTTAGTTGTCGATGCGTGAGGGATATGTCTTCACGGCCTTATTTTTACTCCTTTCTATGCTTAATATTATATATTAAAGATCCACCTTGCGAGTCGTACCGCCTTATTATCATTAACTTATGACTCGAGCATAAGGATTTGAATATTAGGGTGTTACAAAATTACTTTAGTTGATGTAATTAGAAGCCGTGGTAAATGGAGTTCAATCAAAATATTGTTCCTGTGCTTTCTCCTTCGAAGCACTACTCGCAGCAGTCAAAACCTAAAAATCCAGACAGTGAAGTACCCTAACACTAGAATCATAGGATTCAGTGAGGACTGAGTTGTCAGTAAAAACATCGGCGTTAAGCTTCTTCTTTAGAGGATTGAAAGAAGGAGGTTGCAGGGTAGGGGGATCTTCAATTTGGCCGGTGAGGGCTTTGAATCGGAAGCAGCGAGAGCGAAAAATTTGAGATCTGAAAAAGGGCCATTCTCTTTCGAGGATTTGTGCTGGCGAGAGTTGATATTTGTTGCTTGCACAAGGCAGGATTCAAATCCCATACACTTGTTTAAGCAAACGAATGAGCTGACTACTCGACCAACCCAAGTTGGTTACAACCCTATTATGAAATAAGTGCTTTACCACTCTCTCTTGTACTTTGTTGGCGAACAATTTCCAAATCAAAATATACAATTACAACAAAATATTAAAATAAACTTTTTAAATATCATTATTGATAGTTTCCTCAAGTTATAACAACGATATGGAAAGTAATGCCAAATGTTTGTGCCTTATATCGATCTCAAATTAGTGATTTACATATTATTTTCTTGAATATCAAAAATATTTAACAAAACATATTAAATTCTATATTTAGTTTAAATTTTCTACTTAATAGTAATTATGATAATAAAATATTTTCATTGTTATAATTACATTCGTGTGTATGTATGAAATATTTCCTTCTATATATGTCTTAAAAAGAAAATGTAATTGTATTAAAGTCTAAAAATGACTGTAACAAGGGTAATATATGAGGATTTAAAGGCAGACAACAATAGTGCATCAATTATACCATACATAAAGATTAAAGATTTTGTTGGAATGGCTTTGTGTTATATCATGATTTAGTTATTTTTCGATTGTTAATAAGTGTCAGTAATGTTTGAATATTTGGAAGGACATCTGTTAAGTCTCAAGTATGGAAAAAGTTTGAGAAGAATTTGGTTTGGTGTTTTGGTGTTGGGGACAGAACTGCTTTTTAAAAGGATCAATAGATTTTGGATATCAATAAATTGGAGGATTTTACGCAACTAGATGTAATAGAAAATATGATAGAAGAAAGAGTATGTGATTATATGGTAGATAAATTGGGACTTAGAAGGGATTGAGGTTGTGTTTGGCGAGGATTGGGTTCCTATTTTCTCAGCATTAAAGACACCAAAAGTAGGATTGGGAGAGGATAGAATCAGATAACGTGGCTCCTTATTTCTAATGGAAGCTTTAATATGAAGTTGACATTCTCTATCTTACTAAATATTGTGGATGATTCTAAGGCAAAGCTGTTCATGAGGATTTGGAAGCTTCGAGTCCCCCAAAGGCTTAGAACCTTCTTGTGCCTAGTGATTAATGAAACTCTGCTAACCAATGAAATTTGAGCCCAGAAGGTATTTGTTTTCTTTGTCAGAGTCTTTGCTCCATGTCTTTCGCGACTTCAGAGTCGCTCACCACACATGGAAGAGCATTGACAATTCATTAATTTTAGGTAATTTCTTTAATCAACCTCTCTTTCCATGGTTATCAGAGAATTTATTAACTCAGTCCCACCATAAGGAATTTTCTGGCCTCATCTCTTCACTAGCACTATGTGCTGTCTTTGGTATTGTCAAAACAAGTTCATTTTTGAAAATGGCAATGTGTTAGATGAGAAAAAGATCTATGAGTTGGCTATCTAATTGGCAAAAGATAACAGTCGAGCTTAGAAGGAAGTTGCTTGGATGAGAAATAAGGTCGGTACCTTTATTGAAAAATATATTCTTTGATCCCTTGATTTGCCCTTACAAAAAACTAAACATCGATGGTTCAATTATAGAGGAAGAAAAGACTGTATGTAGTGGTGTTTTTAGAGACCATGATGGTAAGATTATGATTTGCTTCAGTGTAAACTTGGGCAATTGTACAGTGACTATGGTAGAGCTCTGGAGCATACTGGTTGGTTTAAAATTGGCCTTAAGTTTTGAACACACTCATATCTATACTAAAATGGACTTCAAAGTAGTAGTTACTCTTTGTCGTCAAGACTCCATTGACTTGCATTCCACAAGAGCTTCGGTTCTGACTATTAAAGAGTGGAGCAACATATTTAGCCGGAGCATCCACCATCAGTACCATGAAGCAAATGCTTGCACTGATAGATTAGCATGGCATAATCACAGCTTACGGTTGGAATGTTATTTTTTCTTTGTATTATTTTATGTTTTCATGGTGATTCTATTGTTACTTGTTTTTTTAAAATAGTCTCTTGTTGGTTTTTTTTGGACAGTTACATCCCGTCGCTTATCAAATTCAAATTTTGGATTTATAATACGATTAAATAATTTAGATTTTAAAAATATATAGTTTTTTTAGATATTTTAGTCATGAAAATATGAAAAATTGATATTATTGATTATATATTTAACAAAACTTATGTGAATAATAGATGTGATTGAAAGTATTTAAGAAAAGCCAAGCGTAAGAAGGTATTATAATTAGGGAAATTCTGTAGTGCTGAATTGGGATGCTAGCATGCAATGATGTCAAGATGTGTCTTGATGGTTGTGTGACACGTGGATGTTGACTAGCAGACTGGGGAGCTGATTTTCCTATTTCTCGTTCCGCGCAAAAAGTTAATTAGGAATAATGAAGTTGTTGATTAAACTGGATCAGTGGGCCGTTTTCATGATTCTGTGCATGAGCTTTAAAGGTTTGCTCCTTATTTATTGTAACCTGATGTAAATTGAATCCAACAAATTTTATCAGTTTTTGGTCAATATTACTCGACTAACAATCTAAATACGGAATTTTTTCTATTATAAAATAAAAAATGCTTTACTTTTAAATAAAAATTAACCTAACTTTAATTTCGAAGATTCAATTTTTTTTGCGTTTAGCCCAGGTTCGTCGCCCCTCAGTGAACTTTATGTTATGTATGAAGTTCGTCGTACTCCTCGACAAACTTCAAGCAAGTTTGCCCAAATATAAAATTTATGGTCTGTATATTTTGGTAAATTTTAGTAAATTCTTTTAGATTTCACTTTTCACTATTCACTTTCATTCTCTCTTGCGTTACTGTGTATTTTGGTTGTTTTTTTATCTGTTTATCTCTTTAATTTGTCGATTCCAGGTAATTATGTTCTTATATTCCTTTTGAATTTAATTTATTGTTGTATTATTTTATAATTTTAATATGTTTATTTAGTTATATTAAATCTTCATGTTAGTTTTAGTTAGTTTGATAACTATTTAGTTTGATAATTAGATGATATAGTTAGTTTAGATTATTATCTATTGTTAGTTTAGATAATGTCAAACGATCATGTAATTATGGTAGGAGATTAACCGATGTTAAATAATAAAAAAATTTATTAGATTATTTTTTCATTTAAACTAATTATAGTTTAGAGTAAAATTATAGTTTATGGTTTAGGTATTTAGATTTATTTCCAATGTGTTTAATAATAAGTTAATTTTAAATTATTTTATGTAGATTATTGTTTCATATGAACTGATTATGGTATAGAGTAAAATCATAGTTTATGGTTTAGGTATTTAGATTGTTAATTTTAAATTGTTTTATTCTAATTTATTCTATTACAGTGTAGTTTGATGGCGCAAAACATGTTAGGCTACGAGAATACCTTTTATAGACAAGATTGGATTGACCATATTGTTGGCAGACTTGGTCGAGTGGTATACTTTATAAGTTATATCTTTTATATGTCAAAAATTTTTCTTATCACTTGTGGCCTCTGTTTTGTATGACTCATTGAAAATTTTTGGTAGAGTCCTCGGGTCTTGTGTACGAGAAAGAATTTACTACAACGTTCGCCCGAGCGTACGAGAAAGAATTTATTACAACGTTCGCCTGAGCATATCAGGACACACCTTAGACTAGCAGGATTTGAGCATGTGGCATATATGTTAGAGTGAGATCATTATTGGACATTGATCTCTACTTTGATCAAGATATGGCAACCTGAGTCCTATGCTTTTCACCTGCCCTGTGGAAAAATGACTATCACCCTGTAGAAAGTGGTGTATCAATTGAACCTCAATACTGATGGAGATCCAGTCAGGGACTATCGATAGGTGAAAGCAGTCTATGATGGACGCTCTATTGAAGAGCTCTGTCAGTAGCTGCTGGGTGTTGTTCCAAGGCTCCATGATAGAAAGTCATCCTCGTGATCGATCGGTTTGAACTCCGATCTGTAAACATTGAATACTGTTTTCATGTGATACACGGGATGGACAAAAGCCTCCCAATCAAGTCGTGCATGAGAGCAAGCTGCTAGAACACGAAGGCATTAAATATGAAGAGCCTGGAAGTATCCTGATGCGTGAGCATCTTTCCTATCTTTTTCTAGTGAATTTGCATTCAATTTGTTGAGTTTAATCAAGAATTTATTATCTTTTAGATAATATGGATGCTACTTTGAGTCGTGTGAAATTCTGTTTATTTTAGGTAGCATTCGGCTAGATTTGATGAAGTTGCCGCAGAAAAAGAGAAGAAGGCGAATGATGCTATCAACCCTGACCTCTCTGCACTCTAACCTGAATAACTCGAGTTACAGAGATCCAAATGATATGTTTCTAGTGGCGTTGGAAACATAACTTCCAGAGCTTTCCAACGATGTATAATAGTTTATACTTCTATCCAAAGAACGCTGCCAAGGCTGCGCCTAACTTGAAATTTCTCAAGTTAGGCGCAATACACAACAACAACATGCAACATTGGTATGAGCAACCCAAGTTAGGCGCAAACTACACTCAAGTAAGGCGCAACACTCAACACTCCACGCCAAGACACGTTGCCCACCTCAAGTAAGGCGCAACTCCATGCCAAGTTAGGCGCAAGCTCTCCTTCAATAAAGTGGTCCCTACGTCGTTGCACAAGCCACGCAAGATCTTTTATTTATTCTGATTAAACTTTAATTTTTATTTTAAAATAGGAAAAGATATTATTTAGTTTTAGGAAATATATATTTTTACATCAATTAGGATTAAATATAAAAGGGAAAGAATCAGCTTTTCAGGCTCTTCTCTTCTCTTCTCTTCTCTTTTCTTAGATCTCATTCCGCACTTTACAGTTTACCTGAATCCTAATTTTTCTCTCTGAACTATGAGCAACTAAACCTCCACTGTTAAGGTTAGAAGCTTTGTCTATTGTATGGATTGATACTATTATTTTTCTATTTTAATTCATATACTGATTTATATTTCAAGAATTGTGTTCGTTCTTTATCTTATGAATTTAGGTGGAACAGAAGTATGACCCTTGTTCTAATTGAGTTCTTGTATAACTTGGAAAAGCTCTTTACTTGAACAACAACTTGAAAACATATTCTCCTAAATTTTTAATTATCTGGACTTAACGGGATACGTGACATATAATCCTCTTATATTTGGGTAACTAGGAATTTTGTGGGATATAAACTAGAATTGAACTTCACCCTCTAATTGGAATTAAGTGACCAAGGAATTGGTGGTTGATGAATTTTAGAGGAGACTAAAAAGGTCTAAAGAATTAGGATTTAGTCACATACAGTTTGCCCTGAATTAAATGTTGCATGATTAAAATAGTTAGTAAGAAAAGTCAATCCAAAAAATAGATATCTCTGAAGCCTTAATTGTTTCTCCATATATTATTCACAACCTGTTTATTGCTTGCTTTATTAATTTTCTGAATTTACTGTTTAATGCAATTGAGACCCAAACGCTCTTTTCTGTTTGTCTAACTAAGCAAATCACTTAACCATTGTTGCTTAATCCATCAATTCTCGTGGGATCGACCCTCACTCACCTGATGTATTACTTTGTATGACCGGTGAACTTGCCGATTAGTTTGTGGTTATTAATTCCGCACCAAATTTTTGGCGCCGTTGCCGGAGATTGACTATGATTAACAACTACTCGTTGTTTGATTGCTTAGATTAGATAATTTTTTTTAATCAATTTTTTTAGTATTCTAATTTTATTTTTATTTTCCATTTTTTCTTTATTTTTTCCTTTTTCGTTTACTTACCCCTGTTTATCCTTTTTTTATTATTTAAAAAACACCATTAATTTCTATTTTTATCTTCCTTTTCAATTTTTCTTTTCCGTTTTTTTTTCTTTCATTAGGTTTCCAGTTTAAATTTCTTTTTGCATTTCTTCTTTTTATTTCAATTTTTTGTTTTTGTTTTATTTTATTTTTTTATTCTTTTACGACGTTTCTCTTTCTTTTAACTTTCGTTTTTCTTTTTTATTTTTAGTTTTATTTGATTTTTGTCATTAGTTTCGAAAAATTGCATTATATATATCTATATTTTTATTCGCCTTTCCAATATTTTTATTTTTCTTTTTATTTTCATTTTTTTATTTTCGTTTTATTTCTGTCCATTACTATTTTTTATCCTTTTATATTTTATTAGTTTTATTTTATTTTTATCTTTAATAAAAAAATATTTTGATTAATTTTTTTATTTTTTTATTTTTTTATTTTTCTTTATGTTCTTTCTTCTTTGCTTGCCTGTTTACCACATGGTACGTTTAATTTTATTTGGTGTTTTGTGCTAAGAAAAACTAATGAAGAGAGATCACATGGAGTACTACTCACACCCAAGGAGTGATTCATATTATTATGGATGGAGGAACTACCCGAATTTTGATTGGCAAAGTCAAAACCAAAGAAACTTCAGTGCTCCATGTTCCTACTATCAAGAACCACAATCTCCATATTTATACCAAGAACCACCACCTCTCTATCCATATCAAGAACCATCATCTTTCTACCCATATCAAAAGCCACCATCTCCCTATTCATACCAAGAGCCATCCTCTTTTTACTCTTATCAAGAATCACCATCTCCTTCTTATTCATATAAAGAGCCACCATCTCCTTGTTCATATCAAGAACCATCATCTCTTGAGCTTGTCATGAAAGAATTCATACATGATATAAAGACGAGTGTCAAAAATATAGAAAAATATGTGGAGCTGATTATCAAGCCCCAGGAAGAGGAATAAGCAAATTCCTTCCCAAGAGATACAATGCAAGATCCTATAGAAGAAAGTGAGAAAATCAATCAAAGGAATGCATACTCCAGTGAATTAGAGAACTCTCCACCCTCATATATGGAAGAAGAGGAAGATGCACAAATAAAGAAGGAAGATGCACAAACAAAGGAGGTTGTAAGAGATGAAAACAATTATGGGAATCTACACTTCAATGAAGCAAAGAGTGGCAGAGAGGATGAGTTTATTGAACCACCAATTCAAGAAATTCTTGATGAATGATACACTCCAACCATCACATAACACTCAAATTTTGAAATCAAAGAAGTGAAGAAAACCAAGGAAAGCACTAAAAAAGGGATTGTGACCAAGAAATAAAAGAAAATATCCATGAAAAAGAGAAGGTCAGCAAAAAATAATCCAACCTCTACCCCCAACAAGCAAGGTGAATCAAGCTAACCACAATAAAAGAAAGCTTGTTAGGAGAAATTTATATCAGGGGACACTAATTTTCACCTTTCTTCCCTTGGAGGCATTTCTTTTAACCAACTGGAAGAAGAGGAAGAAAATTCAACAATCAAGTGTCAAGCTAGTGACATTAAAGAAGCGCTTGTTGGGAGGCAACCCAACTACTAGTATCCTTGGTTTTGCAGTTATTTTGGTTTTAATTTTATAGTTATTTTGATTTTAGCATTATAGTTATTTTAAGTTTTGGTTTTAAATTACTTTATCTCATTTTTTTGAATTTTTCTTGTTTTACATGTATTTTGGTCATGCAAAATGATTAGAATAGGAACAGGAGCAATTAAGAAGAATTTTTGACACCTTATTTTTAGTTTTTCTTTGCTTGAGGACAAGCAAACTTTTAAGTTTGGTGTTGTAGAGTGCGCTCTCTGTTTAGTTTATCATCAGTGGCACCATAGAGAGATGAATGTTCTTCATGGAGGAGCACAGCCGGAGGAATGAGATAGCCACCAGCATAACTAAGGTGGTTGAGTTCCTTTCATTCTATTTTCCTTTTCGTTCTTATTTTGTTGTCTTCTATTTTTTGTTGCTTTGATTGCCTGCATGATCTTTAGTACTTTCAGTTCTTAGATTTAATTTCATTCTGTCATTTGCTTTTAGTTAAAAAAAATGTCTCATGTACCACTCACTGAACTTGAATCTAAAAAGAAAAGAAAAGAAGTGATGTATTACATGAGAAAAGAAAAGAAACTGAGTTTATATTTAAGATTAGTCTTGTTTACTTAAATGTGGTGGTATTATTTGTGATTCTGAATAATGACAAGAACAGTGCATATTTGAATTTGAATCAAAAGATGTTGATGTATAAGGAACAAGACTGTAGAGAACTATTATGACTTCTCTGAAATTAGTGAAAGCTTAATCCTTGAAGCAAAAGAAATAGTAAAAGAAAAATAAAAGCAAGGTCCAAGGCTCTGAGCATCAATGACTAAGGAGGTCAGACATGATTAAAAGCTCAGAGTTGTTTCCTTAGTCATATGCTTGTGGTGTTCTTGTGTCAAGTAATCCTTGAGACAGAATATCTAGAGTCGAGGCCAAATACATTTAGCAGAGTATGCCAAAGGCTTTGAGCACCACTGTCTGGGAGTAACTGAAAGAAAAATCAGAACTTAAAGAGAGTTCCTCAGTCAAGTGCTTGTGGTGTTTTTGTGTCAAGTGAAGCTTGAGACAAAATATTTAAAGTCACGGCTAGACTCAAGGTACAAAGCACCAATTCATTGAAAAGTAAAGGATGTATGATGTGTTCAAGGATTAAACTGGAGTACATAAAGCAAAGAATTCATAATATGATCCGGATTCTAATTCCGAATGACAGTGACATTCCTTTGATTCAAAAGAGAGTGAGATGGAAAAATTGTTCAGAATTATAATAGATAAACCTCACTTTAAGAAGAGACATGAGCATAACTAAATTCTCACCTCTCATGCAAATTCACATCTTAAACATGTACTAATTTTGGTTGCTTGAGGACAAGCAACAATTCAAGTTTGGTGTTGTGATGCATGAGCATCTTTCTTATCTTTTCCTAGTGAATTTGCATTCAATTTATTGAGTTTAATCAAGAATTTATTATCTTTTAGATACTGTGGATGCTACTTTGAGTTGTGTGAAATTCTGTTTATTTTAGGTAGCATTCGGCTGGATTTGATGGAGTTTCCGCAGAAAAAGAGAAGAAGGCGAATGATGCTCCCTGACCTCTCTGCACTCTAACCTGAATAACTCGAGCTACAGAGATCCAATTGATGTGCTTCTAGTGGCGTTGGAAAGCTAACTATCAGAGCTTTCCAACAATGTATAATAGTTTATACTTCTCTCCAAGAAACGCTGCCAAGGCTGTGCCTAACTTGAAATTTCTCACTCACCTAAGGTATTACTTGGAACGACCCGATGCACTTGCCGGTTAGTTTGTGATTATTAATTCCGCACCATATCCATAGTCATACTTACCCTCATCAAGAAATACTTGGGTAATTCTGTTGCCTGGAATCAGACACTGCTGCTAATTCCTCAACAGTGAAATTGGATCTTGGCCAATCAAACTGATAAATATTCATGGTATTCACGTGCTTCGAGTTGAATTCAATAGCCTTCATCAACATCTATGAGAATTCAACACCCACTGAAGCTGTGCCTAAGCCTATGCACCCTTTCTCGCACAAATTTCACCCAAACAAAAAGAGGCCAATTTGACAAGAGAGGTAATGGGCAAATTGCGTGTAGCCTTCATGATAACGTTGATGCACTTAGAGATGTTTGTTGTCATGTGCCCAAAATGACGACCTTCATCTGCATACTGTGCCCATTGTGAATGTGGCATTTCTTCAAGCTAGTTTGTGATTGCGACATTCTTGCCCCTCAGACGACCAAAATAATGTGCGAACTCCTTGTGCGACTTCAAATATGCTGCATTAACAAGAACCTTCTTCAAGTCCTTGTTCTTGAAGTGTGTCATGAAGTTGGATACAATATGTCTTACACAAAATGCCTGGAAGGCACGCGGCGATTTCCATCCACTTCTATCGGCGTTCAATGCAACATCAATCGATTTGTGCCTGTCTGAAATCACCAATACGCCTGGCTGGGGTGTCACATGCTGCCTCAGATAAGAAAGGAAAAATGAGCAAGCCTCTTTCATCTCACTCTCGACCATGGCAAATGCAATAGGTAATATGTTTGAATTGCTATCTTGAGCAATAACCATAAGTAAAGTGCCTCCATATTTACCAAAACTTTTATTTTTTGTGAAAGAAGAATGAGAGACTTGGATCAGGTTAAATGTATAAAAGATAAAGTCGGAGAGATTTTGGCTCGAGATGAGAAGATAAATGAAAGGTGAAAGAGCTAATTCTACGAATTATTTAATGAAGGACAGAAGACTCTTTCGAGCATTGGTCGGTTATGCACGAGGAAAGAAGATCAAAATTTTGACTACTATCGAAGGATTCAAGATTTCGAGGTAAAAGAGACTCTAAAACGGATGAAAAATGGCAGGACAGTAGGACCTGATAATATTCTGATTAAAGTTTGGAAGGGCCTTGGAGAGAAAAGCATCAGTTGGTTAAACAAGCTTTTTAATGAGATTTTAAGATCAAAGAAGATGTCATATGAGTTGAGAAAGAGTACCTTGGTACCCATCTACAAGAATAAGGGGGATATAAAGAGTTGTGAAAACTATAGAAGGATCAAGCCCATGAGCCATACCGTGTAGTTATAGAAAAGGGTGATAGAATGGAGGCTGAGACAAGAGACACAAGTAACAGAGAACCAATTTGATTTTATGCCAGGCAGATCCACCACTGAAGCTACATACCTGTTAAGAATGATGATGGAGAGGTATCATAGTAATAAAAGGTATCTACATATGGTGTTTATTGATTTTGAAAAAGCGTACGATAGGGTGCCAAGGGAGGTCTTATGAAAAGTTTTGGAAAAGAAGAGAGTAAGGATCACATATATTCGTCAATTAAAGACATGTATGATGGGGGGCTACAACTAGTGTGAAGACTCAAGATGGTGTGACAGAGGAATTTTCTATTGGTATAAGATTACACCAAGGATCATCCCTAAGTCCATACATTTTCACATTAGTCTTGGAAGTACTCACAAAGCATATTCAAGAGCCTATGCTATGGTGCATGCTTTTTGCCGATGATATCATCCTTATGGGAGAGTCAAGGAAAGACCTAAATAAGAAGTTAGATTTATGAAGAGAAGCTCTAGAAGTATATGGTCTGCACATAAGCAGTAGGTAAAAGTTAAAAGTTAAAATATACCCTACGAAAAGTTAAAAGTTTTAAGTATCTTAGGTGCATCATACAGGATAATGGAGAGATTGAATAGGATGTAAATCATAGGATCCAAGTAAATTGGTCAAAATGGCGGAGTGTGTTTGGTTTTATATGTGACAAAAAAGTGCATTTAAAACTTAAAGGTAAATTTTATCACACTACTATCAGACCGACTATGCTTTATGGTACAAAGTGTTAGACGGCCAAAGGGGAGCAAGAACATAAGTTAAATGTGGCACAGATGAAGATGTTGAGATGGATGAGTGATTATACGCAATTGGATATAATAAGTAACGAATATATAAGGGAGAGAGAGAGAGAGAGAGAGAGAGAGAGAGAGAGAGAGTGTGTGTGTGGCACCCAGTCAAGAGGATGGATGAGATGGAAGATGGACATGGGGTGAAAGGCAGAGGAAGACCTAGGAAGACCATCCATGAGATGGTCAGACGAGATCTACATGTAAATGGTCTCTCTGTAGACATGATACATGATAAAGCTTAATGGCTTCGTTTGATCCATATATCCGACCTCACCTAGTGGGACAAGACTTCGTTGTTATTGTTTTGTTGTTGTATGATTATATTTCCTTCATCTTGGTACTGATTCTTATATTTTTTGTTTCGTTGGATCTCAATGCTGCATTCAATAGCCCTCCGCTACCACCAAGAACCGCCACAGCCAGACGAATTCGATGTCGACAAAGTTGGTGATAGAAGAAGCTAATGACGCGTATTATGAGTATAGCTAAGCTTTCATTTTGATTTGTTATCCTTGGAATCTTTTTTGACAATACTTGAAAATTTTTATTAATTTTCTTTTTTTTTTGTTGAGTAAGATTTTACAAATTATTGTGATGATAAACATTAGTTTAAATTGAATAATTAAAGAATTATGTTTTGATTGATTGTGTTATAAAGCTTTAGATTTGAGATTGATATTAATGATGATTTGATTAGAAAATAATTAATTATTAAGAGTAAGATTTAAAGAGATTATGAAAAAAATGTGCTGCCGTCTAAACAAAAAAAGTATCATCTCTTTAATAAAAAAATTTACAACTACCTATAAAAAGAAAAATATCATGTCATTATGAAGAAAGATTGGATGGCTAATTAAACTAAGATTTTGATTTAAGATGAAGAATCAGGTTTCAAGAAAGGAGAAGAATTTAGAAACTAAAAATAGCCCATTGAGAGTCTTCTTTTTCACCTTGATACATTCATTTTTGTTTGAGTCTTCTTAGCATAGAAAAAAAATTTATAATATGAGAGATAATTTAAAAAGTCTATGAGTAAAAAGTCATAAACTAAGAAGAAAAACTAATTTAGTTTTAGATTAAGTTTGTCTTATTTTTGTTTGGTCTTGGCATTTTAGTTTGGTCTTGACATTTGTTTGTGAAGCACGGAATTGTTGCTTCATTTGTCTTGACGTAGAACTGTTTTTGGTTCAATTTGTAGTCTTGGTCTTTGTATTGGTGATTATAATCTTAAATTGAATATAGTGAAATTCTACCATTACTGTGGTAGAGACTGGACAGAGATCTCATTGCATTTCGAGGTTGAACTAGGATACATGCTGGTGTTGCTCTCTTTAATCTTTTTTCTTTTGATATTGTAAGAGACTAAATCGAAAAAATTTCCTGCTTGCTCTGTTACACGCTTCATGTTTTAAAAGAGTGCCTTGATTCAAACCTTTCTTTTTCAAGCTTAACAGCTTGGAGAAAAGATCCATGACGACCAATCAAGTCCCTTTTAGTCTAATCGAAAGTCAATTCTACCACTGTTTATCCTATTTTAATAGAACCAACTATTCCTACTGGAAGGAGAGAATGATGATCCTCATTCAAGCAACAGATTATAATCTTTGAAAGATCATAATGAACAAACCTGATGTTCTAACAAAGCTCCCGAAGGACATGTCGTTTTCAAGGAAGATGGAGAATGTATAGAGGATAATAAGAAAAGAGTGAAATTAAATTCTAAGATAGTGAATATGATGAATTATGCCATAAGTTTTGAAGAGTACAGAAAAATCTCCTTATATAAATCAACTAAGGAAATATGGGAGAAGTTTCAAGTAACTCATGAAGAAACAAATCACATGAGAAAAACCAAAATCGATATGCTAATGAAAGATTTTGAATTGTTTGTCATGAAAGAAGAAGAGTCCATAAATGGGATGTTTGAGAGATTTTCAATCATTATCAATAGTCTCGATGTAATGAAAAACCAATTTACTGAAAAGGAGCTGGTTAAAAAAATTCTAAAAAATTTCACCAAGTAGTAGGAGACAAAAGCTACTGCTGTACAAGAAGGAAATGATCTTAAAAAATTACTTATGATAAGTTAAGGAAAAAGTTTCTAGTATGTGAGACTACTCATCATTTGAAGACAGAAAACAAAAAGAAAAGTGTTGCTCTAAAATCAAATATAGAAGTCGATTTTGATGATGAAATAGTATTTTTTGCAAAGAGGCTGAGAAAAATTCTGAGATACAAAGGCAAAAACACACAGTTCTTCACTAAAAAAAAGAAGAAAACCAATAAGCTAAACTCTTACTATTGCAAAGAATCATGACACTTCAAATCAGAATGTCGATTGTTGAAACGAAAAGAATAAACCAAAAAGAAAAAAAAAAGAAAATTTAGATGACATCTTGAAAAAAGATTTAAAAAATGACTCCTCTAAAAGTAGTGAGGAAGAACAGAGAGCACACATCTATCTTATGATTAAGGATAAAGAATCTAATAAAAATATAAATTTTTCTGATTATATCAGTGAAGAGTTATTGATGATTTATCTCATACTGTAATAAACTCTTATTTAAATATACTAAATATCTTTTTTACAACTAAATTAGATGTACATGACAATATCTCTATTATAAATTTGAGAAATAAAAATGATGTTTTGAAAAAGAAAAATGAGGTTTTAAACACTCAGAGACTTTGAAAAAAAATTTGCATCTAATCTTGTTGAAGTTGCTAAAAATAAAAGATTACATGAAATCATAAAGTCTTCAAATGATATATTAAAATTTGTCCAAGGATCAAATAGGATAAAATCTTAGTCATTCAAAGATCCATTTCACAAAAAATTGGTTTGGAATATTAAAAAGAAAGCACTACTATTTTTAAAAATCATTTCCATAAAACTTCTACTTCATATAATCAAAATAAAATTTTCACGTAATTTTACAAAATTCAACAAAACAAAAAAAATTCGTGTGCTATAAATATAATAGACTTAAACATACTCATAATCAATGCTTCATTTCATTGAAAAAGTATGGAGATAAAGTTTACGTTATTGTACTGAATTATAATAATTTTAGACAGCCAAAAAAATTTACATCAAATGATCTAAATTAATTTAGATATCTAAGTCTTTTTAAAATTTATGCAAGTTTGCCTAATATGATACATAGATAATGAATACTCACTGTATATGACAAGAAATTTCACCTTTTTTTTTTATTAAGCTTAATGACTATCACGGTGGTTTAGTCACTTTTGATAATAATAATAATTTTTTTTTTGCAATTTTTTTGTCAATGATCAATAATGTAAATAGTAACATATATTTTAAATTTTATAATTGTTAACAATAACAATAATAGTTGGATTTATTAATACAAATAAAATTTATTTTAACATTTATAAATTATAGTGTACAAAATTATTTTGCAAATTATAATGTATATGCTACAAATTATAAATTATATAATATTGCATTTTAAACTTTAAATAGTAATCCAGTGTAATAATAGAGGAGAGATATTTTTTCATAAGAAAAAATATTTAAAGTGAGAAAAATTATAAAATAATAAAATAAAAGATTAATCACAATTGAATTTATAACTTTAATTTTATCAAAGATGAATGTTATTATTTTTTCCTAAAGTTAAGAGTGAGACTCGAACTCGCAATGTTTAGGTAAATATGGAAAGATTATGTCATTTGAACTTTAGCTCGTTGAAATATAATCTTATTTTAATTTAAGATTGGATTGCACTTTTAATTTTTTATTTTACCAACTTTTTCATGTCTGAACCCCATTGCTTCTATTTTGAATAACTGGTGGTGCTCTAGCATTTTGCTGATCCACCGTTGATGGCATGTGCGAATCAACGACTCAATTTGAGGAACCAAACGATTTTTAACAAATTCTAACCACATTGATCGGTTCGATTACTTATTCTTTTTGACATTTAAACAAAACTGCTAGTAATAAATCCGATTCACTTAGTTTTTTTTTTAATTGAATTGACCGGTTCTTATAACTATAGTCACATCAAATCTAAGTTATTTTGTTATTTGTTTTTTTTTTCAAGAATGCCAAGAGCAAGCCAGAAAAAAAAGTTGATATTTGGTAAAATAAAGAAATTAAAGCACATATATAGAAATATTTCAAAAGATACACGAAGAAATAACAATGATACATACATAACCACTTTATTTGATATATAATATAATAAATAGAGAGAATAGTGTCACTTTAAATTGATATAATGTCATTCTAATTTGATAAAATTCTGTTATAAATATATTTTAATTTAGAAATGACATTATCAATTTGAAAAAGGGACAAAATTCACTCTATAATAAAAGATATTTTCTTAAGAATGTGCATACATTTTTTCTCTCACAAGCTTGATACAAGCTATTAATTTCTCACTATTTGGGATGTTTTCTTTAACAATTGGGGAATCCTTGAAATTACTAAACCGTGAATATAGGTGAGGGAATTTATGAGCTTCCATGACCTTCAGTTGATTCAAATCTTCTATGGTTACAAGAAATTGGATAACTGACCCCAAAGCTATGTCCACAAAGTTAATATGGTCACCATTAAAGAACTTCTGATCAATTAGGCATTGATTATCAATAACTTTGAGATGTTCTTGGACCCTCTCTATGGCTTTTTCTCGCACTTCATCATCACTGATGATGTGGAATAGTGGCTTAACGGCAGGAATCTTCAAAAATTGAACCCAACATTATAGACAATTTTTAGGAGAGAGTAATAAAATCTAGAGTAAACTACAAATTGTCTTTAAGAATTTCGAAATTTTTTAAAAATATTTTTAATGTTTAGTTTATTTTAATTTTAACTTTAATTTTTAAAAATGTTTCAATTATATACTTGAATATTAATATTGTTAATAGAGATATTGATGCGGCAATTATGTTTGTTTATTAATTCTTAATTTTGTTTGATTGTGAGACATATTAATCATTTTTTGATATTTTTTGGTAATTTAGAGTGGAGACAAATTAAAATATAAATTTTTGTAAATTTAGAGATTGATTTGTTTCACAATTTAAAAGTTTAATAACTAATGATTAGCAAATAAAAACAAAAGATTAAAGTAACCATTCATAAAAAGTTTGGAGTTTGAACTTTTATTATAAATATTGCAAGTATATATATAAGACCAGGTGGGTATATATGATATCATGTTGGAAAAGCTATAAAAACATAAATGACTGCAGAGTTTTATGTAAAGATTGAACTATTCTTTTAGTTTTTATATTTTTATCAAATTTTTAATTACATTTTTACTGTTTAAAAGTTTGTAATTATTGATCTTTATATTAGATAAAAATTTATAATTAGAACTTAATTAGTTGTGATTTTTCAAAAAAAAAAATATAAATTCTAAGATATTTGATAGATACAATATGATATAAATACAATAATATTAGCAGTTGATTTTTTTTTTTAAACAAAATCTAGTTAGAAAGGATCTAATTAAAAGTTTGATAAAATTATGAAGACTAACATAATAATTAAATTTATAATAAACATACCATTTGATCAGCATATGCAACCCAAAATCTTGCTTGAGCTCTATCATAGGAATCATGAGGAACCAAAGGATTCTGTGGCCAAACCTCATCAATGTATTCAACAATAATCATAGACTCACAAATGGATTTTCCATGATGAACAAGCACTGGAGTCAACTTATGCACAGGGTTGTATTCAAGAAGTTGAGGGCTCTTATTGAAGCGATCTTCTTCTATATACTCATATGTTATACCCTTCAACTTTAGGGTCAATATCACCCTTAACGTTAAGGGGCTATACCAAAATCCATGTAGCTTCAATTCTGCCATTGTTTGATACTATGGCTTATTTGTGTTTTTCCAAAGCAAAACATGCGCTATATGTATTGTTAATTTGTTGCCTAACCATTAAGTCTTTATTAATTATAGCATTTCACATCAAAATTATATTATATGAAGCATTATTAACGTTCGAGAGAAAATTTGGCCTTATGATTTTCTCACACTTATTTATTTAGTTTTTTTATATGAATAGAATATTTATTGAACCTTCGTTCTGTTTTGGCATTAAAGATATAAACGCACTCTTTACGTGTCTTTATTTGTGTACTTAAATTTTTAAATTTTTGGGATAATGATGTTTGATATGATATCATTATTTTTGTGAATAATTTAAGCATTAAGACTATTAGAGGTGATTAATGTTATATAACATTATTAGCATAGACCTTTGTCTAGGTACTTGTTGGTCTTTCAAAAACTATATTTAACAAATTAAACGCGGATTAATTAGAGAGAATGAAAATGTTTTAGTCAAACATGTTTCTGGCATCCTTTTAAATAATAATAACTAATGTTTGATTTGGTATTTCTCTGTGACTTTTTTAAGTAGGAAGAAATTGTTTTTTTTTTTTATACTTTTTAAAGTGCATATAATAGTATTATTTTATAAAATACTATAAAAATTACATACCCTCAATAAGTCATTTGTATAATATTTCTTCAAAGTTATATTCTTAGAATTTAAAAACGATCATATATAATGGAGGTAAATATTAAAAATAGGGTAAAGTACTAAATTGGTCTCCTAGGTTTGGGCGTAATTCTGTTTTGATCCTTAAGATTTAAAGTGTTCTATTTGAATCCAAAAAAGTTTCATTTAGCATCAATTTAGTCACACAGTGAGGTCAAAATTAAATAATTAAGAAAATGTCCTAATAACAACAGTACAAGAAAATCGATAATCTGGAGAACAAGTACAAGCTCCAGAGGCATAAAATCAACCATTGATACATCAATACATTTATTTATTATTTTTTTATAATATAAATAAAATATTTTCTATAAAACTAAAGAAAATTATAAATAAATGTATTGATGCATCAATAGTTGATTTTGTGTCTCTGGAGCTTGTACTTGTTCTCCAGATTATCTATTTTATTCTTGAACTGTTGTTATGTAGGACATTTTGTTAATTATTTAATTTTGACATCACTGTGGGACTAAATTGATGCTAAATAAAACTTTTTCGGATTCAAATAAAATACTTTAAACCTTAAGGACTAAAACAGAATTACGCCCAAACCTAAAGGACCAATTTAGTACTTTACCCTTAAAAATAACAAATCTCAAGTACTACATACACTACCAAAAATAAGGGGTTTAGCCACGGAAAAATCCGTGGCTAAACTCCAATAAAACTGTGGCAATTATGCTTTCGCAACAAATGAACATCCGTGGCTAAAGAGGGCGACGCGTTTTTAGTTAGCCACGCTTTTTACTCCAATAGCCACGGTTTTAATACCCGTGGAGACATTTTGTTAGCCACAACTTTGGCATGTTTAGCCACACTCTTTTTCGTCACAAAATAAAAGAATGCATAACGAAATAATTATTTCTGCCACACTTTACCCATGACAAAATTGACCAGGTCGGACTTTTTGGCCACAGTTTTTTCCGTGGCTAATGATAAAAGTTAAATTAAAAAAATCATAATAAAAATGTTCCTTAATATAAAATTACATCATATAATATTAAAAAAATAATCACATTCCTATACGTATTATCCATAGTATAAAAATATAAAATTAACAAATACTTAATATTGAAAAACAAATATCCTAAATTAAATGGATTTAATGTTAAAAAAATATCCAAATAAAACTATTACAAAATAAATATCAAACTTTGCTAAAATAATATGCATTTCTTGTTACACAAACCACATGCAAAAATATTTCTAGGTAAATAGTAAAAAGAATACATCACGTCAGCCACTGTTTGATGCTCCAATTGTCTTGTGTGCTCCAATAAAATCTGCTAAGTATGATAGATATCAGGAATTAAACTAATGTATTGATAGTTGATACACACAAGGAATATTGGAAAAAATAGTTATTAAGCATACCTTCAAAAGAATTGCTTAAATTCATCGTTTTTGGTCATGCCTCAGACAACACACTCATCTCCACCAACAACAAGATAAGAAGAGAAAAGTTAAATCGATGCGAGACTTGTATTATAGTATTTTAGAGAGGCAAAATTCAGAGAGACAATTCAGAGCACTACCTCCGGAGAGAATGACGGTGAGGGAGGTGCAATAGAGAAACTTAGGGTTCTTTTAAGTCTTTTTCGTGATTCGGATTTGCCGGTAAAATCAGATTCCATCGATTTTGCTTGCTTCTTCGGTGACTCGGACTGACCGTACTCGAACTGCAAATTGTGGTCCCCTACTCTTCTATAAAAATGTCCACCTAGAACCTAAACAGGAACAACGAAACAGATTTACTCTGAAGGTTAGCTAGCAGAGGAGCTAAGAAATTACGATTTGGAGAAACTGAAGAGAAGGTTGTTTATTATCAAACTCAGCTAACAAACAAGGATTGAGGAAATAGTGGGAGGAAGTTATTCTTAACTGGGCCACTGGATAAAAGTTGCACTTAACATTGCCGCTAAAAATTTCATTCATCTTATTATAGATGTTAATTTGAAATTTGTTTAGTGAATTAACTATAACTCTCTAATTTAGAGTAAAATTTAATTTTAATAAAAAATATCAAATTGTAAAATTTATAACGTTAAATTATATTTCAAAAATTTCACATACTAATTAAAATTTTGACTCGTTTAATTTAAAAAAAAATTGACATCTAAAATAGATAAACTTAAAGCTTAAAAATTTGATACCTTTGGATTGAAAAAGAATAAAAATTTTGTACATAGTTAAAAATGAACTTCTATAAAATTAATTTTAATTTATTTTTTTATTAAATTAATAAGATATAGGTGTGAAACTAATATTCTAAATTTTAAAAATTAGGATTCTGTTCATTAATGTTGCCATAAATTAACAGTGAGTAATTAATAATGAGTAATTAAATTAGTTATTATTCCAATCAATTATAGTTAGTATTTTTTATTTTCTAAAATTAGTTAGAAATATTTTATCAAATATAAATATGTACTCTTTTTATACTCTTTTGATACTCTTTTTATAATTTCAACATTCATTTTCATTTGAATCATTTTATTCCATTACTAAAATCTCTAAATTTATGCATACTATAAAATTGGGCACCAAAACTACATTTAATCAAGAAGAACACAGACAAAAAAATATAACTAAAAAATTTAGTTACATTACAATTTGATTTTTATACAAGTAATGAATAACAAAACTATGTTTAAAAATTACTGTTAAATAAAAAAATTAACAAAATCAGCGCATAGCTAGTACTAGGTAAAAAAAACACATAATTCAAATATATGGCAAAGTTTAAGAATCATACCAAATGAGAAAAATGTACATCATCAACAACATTTAAAATCAAAGCATTAACATATTTTATTAATTTATCAGTGGCACCACTCAAAAGGAGGGAGAAGAAACTAACAATTGAGAAATTGAAAAAGCTTGCACCCTGATAAATCAAATTTACCTTACGTTAGGATTTAAATTTGAAAAAAGTATAAACTGTATAAAAATATTTTGAGAGAGATGGAGAAAATACTAAATTAAGTACGGGAGGTGAAAATTGTTTGATTTTGTCACGGTAATCAATGGGTCTGTGGTAATTGAGAGAACTTATCTCAAGTTAGCCACGAACAAACAAAATCGTTAGAAAACTGTACAAAATTTTGCCACAGAAATACAAGACGTTGCAATTGCTTAACACGATCATATAAATTTACCACTATTTTTTGTTCGTGGATATCTTCCCGTTACTAATGACCGTATTTCTGGTAGTGGTACTTACTTAGGTCAACATACATGCATGTGAACAAATAAAAATATATATCAACCTGATTTATTATCACACAGCAAATATTAATACAATCAACCTTATTTTTATTATTATGATTGACAAATACAATCATCAACATAAGCATTTATTATTTCCAATAATACCGAAGACGAAGATGACAATGCAACTAACGAAATATTAAAATATAAAGGAAATGACCCATCTTATTAATTAATTGGTAGTATTTGGTACGTAGGTGATTCATCAAATGGCTACATGTAGCAGGACAAGCGGTGAATGGCGGCGGTTTATTTGCCGAATTGCAGCGGTTTTGAACCGCCGCTAAACAGATTGTCAACGGAACAACATTTACAGTCCATAAAGGCGCGGGAATTACATTCTGCGGCGGTTACCAGCAACCGCTGGCATAACCGCCGCAAATCAACGGTTTTGCGTCGAACACCTTAGTGGCGGTTTAAAACCGCCGCAGTTTTCTAGATCGTATTAATGAAATTGATTTGCGGCGGTTTTAGAACCGACGCTATTTGAGGCTTCGTTTTTTAAATATTTTATTCGCGGCGGGTTGAAACCGCCGTTATTCTGACTTTTTTTTATTTTGTGTAATTTTACAAACCTGGCCCTTTTTTTTCTAAACTAATTTTAATTTAAAGAATCTTAACGTTACTTAATTTTTGTTATTTTTTATATTTTATATATTTTCCCATTTTTTCAATTAAAGAATATTAAACTTTTTTTTATAAAATGTTGCACTACGGAAAAAAAGCTCATTAATATTTAACTGCGAAGCAATCTAACATGTCTATTTTAATAATGTCAATAACGTATTTCAATAGTCATCCAAAAAGGTAAAGTACTTGGCTAATAATTAATGCCCCATATTTAATATAAACAAAATATGTACTGAAAATCTAAGTATCACATAAATCCTAATATCTATGTTTCTCCATGTCTGTCCAAAGAATTCATCTGTGCAGCGATGTCTGGAGGCAGCTCCCCACATTGCTGTTGGACCAGATAACTCAGCACACTCTCTATTGCCTGCCTCTTCGTCTTCTCTGCTGCTAATTCACCCTCCATTGCTTTCCTCTTCAATTTTTCGGTCGTCATTTCCGCTTGTAGTTCACACAGCATCCTTTGGGCCACTTCTACTTGAGCTCTATCCACCGACGGCTGCAAACTCGGACGGAAGAGTTGACTTGGTGTCGGCCCGTGTCCCATCCCACGCACTTTACCCGGGTGCTTTTTGCCTAGAGCTTGGGCAAGGGAATCATTCTCTGACAATATTCTTGTAGATTCATACAGTTGCTCAATCTCAGATATTTTTTCCTGTAGGCATAAACAAAGTTACAGAATCATACTAGGCTAATAGCATACTCAAGATATTTTAATTGCTAAACCCAACATGTTACAACATATATGACTAAGTGTACTTACACCAATCCTCCGAGCTTCTTCATGTATATAGCTGCCATCAGATCTTTTGTGCTTTAGGATCCATACATCTCCCCTACCAACTGTCCTCCCATGTTTTTGTGACTGTGAGAATAAAATTTATCCCATGAATTTCACTTCTTTAAATTTTTTCAATACTTCTAAAATTGTTTACTCTATGAATAAATCAACACTAAAAGCCACTTATTCTCTATTACAAGTTTATATTACCTCTTCTTCCCTAGCCCTTGCCAAGCTTTTAGATCCGCCAGTGTGCATGTAAAGTTGCTTCTTTCGATTCAGCACGTTTTGCTTGCACTTCGCCTATTAAAAATCAACAATAAACTTGAATTCAATGAAGTACTAAAACTTGCTATGTATAGTATACATATATCCTACGTTGCAAGAGACTCAAAATAATGGGGCATTAAGTATACTAGTGTGGAATTTGAATAAACCGTACGTAATCTAAATTTAAGTATTGCTTTAACAAAAAGAATAGTTATACGGATGCAGTCCCTATTTACATATAAGAAGTTAACAATATTATTTTATTTCTAATATGCAAATGCCACCCATAACTCATACCAAAACTAACGGAAAAAACATTTAGCAGCCCCTGTGAGATAGTCTAATAACAATTATATAGCATAAATTATAATAATAGGGGTACTCAAATTAAATTAATTGTCTTATATGGTAACCTACAAAAAATAAGGTTCTAATAAGGAAGAATGGTGTACACCAATCTTAGCATCATGCATGTATATTTTATGATCTTAGTCAAATAGCTTATGCTGGGAATTGATATATTAAAGTGAATTAATCATGTATATTAATCAACATGGTTCAAATTCAGCTCAATCGGAATAAAAACTATTTATTTATACCAAATCATATAAACAAAACAAACGGATTACATTTTTTGATTTCAAGGAAATTCATTTTTTTTAAAAGCATATGTATTAAATGAATGGGGTACCTTTGTTGCAGGATCATTACAATACTCAATGAACCACTTCCAATGCTCTCTAGGAATTCCCTCCAGGCGCTGCTCAAGATTCTTTTCAAGTGTCATTGTTGGTTTGTAATGCGAGTCAAACAGCCTCCCCCTTGTGTTCTTCCAAGACTTCCCCATTTGTTTCAAAAATGTTTTCTTCATTAAACCACTGCTATCCTGGAAGTGAAACATCTCCTGCGACGACAATGTCCAGCTATAAGTAATTGCAAGTTGAAGGTTTGATATGATTAAACAATGTCAAAAGTCATTACCTTTATACAATCGTCATAAACCTTGTCTTTACCCCGCACCTTTACCCAACTCTTTTCACAGATAGAAAATTTGTTGTAATCAGAACCCAGCGCTCCTAAAATGCCACTGAACAGGTCAGCTCCATCTTCGACTGCCTGCAGTTCCTTATTGAACCTCAGGATGATCTTGCTACCATTAAGAGACCGCTCCATAGCCTCCCTCACACTCATTTTAGCTTGCTTGACTATTCCTTCAGAATCTATCAATAAAGAAGAAAAAATGTAACTTATGTGCTCAATGTGCCCCACATGTAAGGAGCATAACAAAATCATAAGCTGATCAATTAAAAAGATTTAAAGTTCAACACTTGTTACCAATGAGATCAACATCCCAAAACTCAGTAGTCTTTCATCGTTTGCGCTTTACAGTATCAGAAACAGCAAACATCATGTCAACGTGTTCTACAAACAAATCTACCTCGTTCGCCTCCGGGTCAATGTCTTCATTGCACGGTTCCATCACTCGTGAACCATTACTGGCCTATGGCTTAGGTCTTGGTTCGCTCCAGGGTGGACGAAAAAGTTGCAGAATAGCCGCTGCAGAGACACCACCATTACTGGGGGCAGAGGGATGAGCAGTCATCGTCATCGGATGGTGAAGACACAGGAGGTGCAGCTGGAGGCTGCTGATGCAGTAGCTCCACTCTTGTGCCTTTCTTGAAGCGAGCTTTCCTGGACATCTTACAATCCTAGTAAAAACACATGTATCATGCCAAAAAAATTAATTTCTCATGGAAGAATAGAATAATTAACCAACAAATAACATTACTCAAATTTTAATTATGTAACAACATATTAAAAACCAATCTATATATGTACATATAGTGATTATATAAATAGAATCTATTTTTTCCAAATGATCCAACTACATGTAAATTACAAGAATCAAATGAAATTTCATAGGAAAAGCTGTTAATGGACGAGGACACTAATAAAGCCATAGGATTTTATGTACAAAAATGAAACCTTATATACAGAATTATTAATTAAGGTACTATGATTAAAATTACCATTTTTAATATTCCTATTTATCACAGGTGTATTAAATTTCAAATATTTTTAATTAAGGTACTATGATTAAAATTAACATCCATCATTAATAATCATACCAGAATAAATTAAGAAACCATGGTTAAAATTAACATCCATCATTAATAATCCTAACAGAATTAATTAAGAAAATATGCCTAAACTTATTATTCCCAAATTTGTTGAACAATATCTACTCCATTAGATTCACCATTCCCGTTATCAATGTTCATATTCATAGCAGTTGTACCAATCGCAGTTTTTTTTAATCAAGATAATATTTTTTTATGTAATATAATTAACTTAGAAATTAGAAGAAACTATTAGTGGCCATATTCTTTAACCCTTTTTTACAGTTACATTGAAGACTAGAACATGCAACCCCTCAAATGAATTATATTTCATCTATGAATGTTCATACCCTCATAGAATTCAAGTTAAAGTTAAGTTAATTAAAAAAAAACAGAGAATCTGGGTACTCCTTGGCTTATCTGCTGTTGTAGAATTGGTCTTGTATGTTATGCATCATAACCAAAATGAAGAAGAGGACAAATATCTTTTTGAAAAAATATTACTATGCATATTCTCTGTTTGATAATTTGTTTGTTATGTTTTGTTGATGAGTTTTTTAAATTTTTAGACTTTGATTATGACGAGGTTTGTGATTGGTGTTTACTTTCATTGTTAACTTGGTGGGTATTGTATTATACTGTTATTGTATCTTCATTTTGCATTCTAACTTCTGATAATTGAATTCATGATATTTTTCTCATTTCCAATACATTGTGCTTTGAAATAGGTAGTATTGATAATAGAAAAATAGTTGGTACTTATTGAAATTTTTGGAGCAATTAGAAAGTTTGTTGTATGAAATGGTCCAATTCATAAATATTTTACATGGGATCGGTTTTACCGGTTCAACCAGTGATTTATCGATTGAACCAATAAATCAATAAACTAATAGTTTGATCGATTTGATCACCGGTTCAATTCTTACAACTATGATATAAAGATGATGGAACAAATTAAAATTGTAAAAATAATATTTTTATCACTTTTGTTATTTTAACTATTTTCTCTTTAGGTATAATTTAGTTTTATGTTAACTTTGTTTATTTAATGATAAAATATACTCATGTTAATTTTATTATATATTAGTTTATTTTTTCTCTATGTATTTTAATTTGTATGATTATTACTGATCTCACTATTTTCGTTTTCTTGAATTATTCTTTATTTTTTTATTACTTGATAATTAAAAAAAGAGAGTAAAGAGGAAAAAAAACACGAATTATATTATTAGTATATAAAAATAAGTTATTCTTTTAATTTTTATATGTTTTATATTATCATTCGATTTTATATTTTTATCTAAAAATATATACTTTTGATTAAGTTTATGCACAAATTTATCATGCTAATGAATAAATATTAAATTTACTTGTTTTCTTACTCTCTTATGGGCTTATGGCTATGACGAAGGTGATTAGGGTATGGGAGTTTTCATTTGAAGAAAAAAAAAAAGAATTAAACTCACCTAAATTTATTAGCATTTTATTCTCTAATTATATATAATTATAATTACATCTATTTTTTTTAAAAGAATAGTGACCTTAATTATCTTCTAAAAAAAATCTATATTAATTGTTATTTTAAATTATTTGTCAGATATGTTTACAAAAAATTAAATTTTGTTTGGTATAAGTTTTTAAAATATAAACATTTTTATCTTTTTCTTACATTATAGTTATCTATTTTATTATAAAAAAAATCAAATTTTTGCATATAATGATGGAACTAATGTGACATGCTTCTAAGAGTATTTATTTATTTATTTTTTAATTCATTAAATATAATTTACTACAATAAATTAATTATATCAACTAATTGATTTAATTAAATATTTAAATATCACATAATTTATTATCATTAATATCAATTTATTTTGGTAATATTTTTTAATTTATTTATTTTAATATTCTGATAGTATTTTTTTAATTTATTAAAAGAAATAAATTGACTATACTAATTATGTGTATTAATTAATTATTTTGATTAATTTATTAGTTATTAAAATAATAAATCTATAAATAAAATAGACAACTAAGATGTTTTTAATTAATAATTAAATTAAATCAAATCAAATAATATTTGTTGAGCCAAATTCAAATCATGTGAATTACAGACTAAACTAAAATAAAATGATTTCTTACTTATTCAAATTGAATGCAATAAATACAAATTAATTTTGTTAGATAATCATAGTCTTCTGGTCTTCTATATATAAATGGCAACACACAATTCATCATTTTTATCGCTCTTGCTATTTCAACTCTTTTTTTCTTCTTTTTTTATCTTTAATATTTTTTATATATAAATATACTCAAAATGAGAAGGAATATATGAATGTTTCATTGATTATTTGTTTGACAAATACCATTCCCCAGAAAATGACTCAATTTAGGCATTTTACGACTACCGATGGAAGTTAGACCTGTAGTAATTTAGAGTGGCCAGTATATTTTTTATAGTATTGAACAGAATAGTTGTAAAATGAATATACTCATTGTAATTATAATATCCTACCATACCGAATCTTATGTTTAAGTCATAATTCAGAGATGGAAAGGTATTACGACCTCTAAAAATAAAATTTAGTACGTATAGTAGTGTGAATAATGATTATAACTAGGAGCCTTTGAAAAAAAGGATAGAACAAAATCGTAACTCAAAAGTGCAACACTCCGATCGAAAACGTAACGGATAAAGGAATGAACTAACGCGAGATTATATATATATACAAAGGAGTGCCAAAAACACGAATATCAAAACCAAGATGTAATACCCGGTCTAACCGAAATTAATTAAATAATAAGTTAAATAGGAGCGAATATGGTTGGAAGATTTGGCAATTGGAATTTGATGATTTAAATATGATATTTGGATTTAGTGAATTTTTCCGAGTTGGAAAACATAGTTTTCTGCGTAAAAGCGCGCAATGGAATTTTGACCGGCAGTATCGGCTGAGACCTATCTGGTACTGTAGCTGAGAAAATTGATTATGAGTAAATAAGATTAAGAAATGAGGAATTATAATTAGGGGAGGTAGAAATATTTAAAGTGCAATTTAGAGCGCTAATCTTAAAGGGTTTTGGCCCAAAAATTGTGCCAACGGACAAAATAAGTAAACCGGGCCTAAGACCCAATATATATAAACATTAGTTATGAGTATTTCAGCTCATTTTACCCTAAAAATAAGAAGAGGGGCGCTGACTTGAGAAGAGAGAAGAGAAGAGAGAAAACCTAACTCTCTTTGATCTTCAAACCACCATAACTTGAACTACGGAGCTCCGATTGACGAGCCGTTTGTGGCCATGCATCGCTCTTCTCATTCTCTACAATTCTATCTAAGTTTTGTGGTGAGTATTTGAAGAACATAACTCTCATGTGATCTAGAATTTTCACAAATAAATTTTCGTTGTAAGTATAGCTTCTAGACCGACAAGAATTCCTTTCTTACAAAAGTTTTGGTTGTCACAAGTAACAAACCCAATAAAATTTATTAACAGTAGCATTCAAATCTCGGGTCGTCTTCTCAAGGAATTGTAGGGAGGTGTATTTTATTATTGGTTATGGAAATTAGTATTTTTGGGTTTTGAAAAAGGGTTTGAACAAGAGAAATAAATTGCAGAAATTAATAAATTAATAACTAATAAAACTCTTGGCAAAGTATGAAAACTGAAATTCTCATCCTAGTTATCCTTATCAGATGTGATAAGAATTGGATTTTAATCCCACTTAGTTATCCCTTATTAAATAAAGGAAAGTCAAATGGACTAATTGAATTGATCCTCAAGTCCTAGTCAACTTTTAGAGCGATCCAAATCAATTAGCAATTGCCAATTTTAACCACTGCTGAGTTTGATAACTCAAGTATTACCAATTACTTAACCAAAGCCAAAAGGGAATAAAATCTACTCGAATGAAAATAATTTGGATAGAGCCAAAGCATCAATAACATAAATTAAAGAAAACAATCATAAGTCTGAAATACCTCAAATTGTATTAATTAGCAAATAAATCTAAACATAAAGAGTTCATAAACTAAATTGAGAAAATAAATAAAAGGAATATTGAACCTGTGATTGAAGAAGATGAAATCCTAATCCTAATCTTAATCCTAAGAGAGAGGAGAGAACCCCTTTCTCTAAAAACTACATCTAAATCCTTAAACTATGTATGTATGTATGTTCTGATATGTTGAGTCTCTGCACATTTTCTGACTTTAATCTGTGATTCTGGGCCAAAATCTAGTTCAAAACACGACCCGAAACTATCTCCAGTCTATTCTGTAATTTCTGCAGATTGTGCAGGTCATGCGTACGCGTCGGTCACGCGTACGTGTCATTCAGCAATTTTCCTCTCCACGCGTGCGCGTCTGGCACGCACTCGCGTCGTTTGCGCGAACTCCAATCCACGCATACGCGTCAAGCACGCGTACGCGTCACTGTGATTTTGTCCAATTCGCGCGCACGCGTCAGCCATGCGTGCGCGTCGCTGTTCGCTGGTTGTCTCCTTTATTTCTTATGCTCCTTCCCTTTTTGCAAGCTTCCTCTCCATTCTCTAAGCCATTCCTGCCCTATGAAGCCTGAAACACTTAACACACATATCAAGGCACCGAATGGTAACAAGAGATGATTAAAATACAAAAATTAAAGCTCTAGGAAGCAAGTTTTCAATCATAGAACAATTTAGGAAGGAATTGCAAATACATGCTAATCATATGAATAAGTGGGTAAAGACTTGATAAAAACCACTCAATTAAACACAATATGAATCATAAAATAATGGTTTATCAACCTCAGCACACTTAAACATTAGCATGTCCTCATGCTTAGCTTAAGGAGATAAATCAAATGAGTAGGGAAAAGCAAGACTCATGCAATGCAACCTATGAATGTGAATGCAACTTACATGCTAAAATGATTCTACCTACTTGGTGAAAAAGTAAATAAATCTTTCAAGAATAAATATAAACTAGATTTCACTAATTCAAATCACAAAATAAAGTAAAAATAACTTGCAAGAAGAAAATAGCTCATGAAAGCAGGGAACAAGGAATCGAGCATCGAACCCTTACTAGAAGTGTATACACTCTAATTTCTCAGGTGTTTAAGGTTCGATCTCTCAATTCTCTACTAACCTTGATTTCTAAGGCTTGCTTTTCTTCTCCCAATCAACAAGGAATTAATCCGCAGATACACAAATCAAGAGGTCTTTTAAGGGTTGTAATGGGGTTAGGGTCAAGGTAGGATTGTATTTGGGCAAGTGGACTAAAATCTGAATCCTTAATTAACATAAACTTTCCACCTAACTTTAGACAATCCATGTAATCATAATATAAAGCCTAACTACCCATTAACTGTGTTTACCACATATTCATGCATCCCAAATTTAAGTACAACTCATATGCATTATTACTTAACTTGGGGCATTTTGTCCCCTTCTTATTTTTCTGCTCTTTTTCGTTTCTTTTTCTCTCTCTTTTTTTATTTTTATTTTTCTTTTTATTTTTATTTTCTTTTGTTTTTCTCAATGCATACGATTAAGGTATTGAATGCATAAACATGTTCTCAACATTTCTCACATTTTCACAGAAAGTCTAACATACTCAATTCCCAAACCAAACGTTTCCAAACCCACTTTTCCCACACTTAATTCACGAGCACTTTCACTAGTCTAAGCTAACCAAGGATTCAAATTAAGGACATTATTGTTTTTCACTTAGAGTTAGTGATGAGCTAAAGTAAAGAACAAAGGGGTAAAATAGGCTCAACGTTGGTTTGCAAAGGATAATGAAAGGGAAAGGCCATATGGGTATGTAAGCTAAGTGAAATAAGGCCTCAATCGTATAAGTGCATGCATACATTAAACCCTGGAAATATAGAATTAAGCAAGACAAAGATCACAATTTTAGAGAGAAAAACACACACCAAAGATAAAATATTGGTTGATAGAATGCAAACAATTCAAATAAGCTCAAAATCTCACTGGTTTTGTGTGTTCGAGCTCTAAACCATGTTCCAAAATAAGATTTCTTCAAAAAAGTTAAATAAAAATTTTAATTCAAATTAGTGAAATGCTATAAAAATTTTCTTGAAAAAGAAATTCTTACTTTAACCAAGTGGTAAAATATGTAAAAAAAAAATCAAACAAATAAGCAATCAATCATGCAAATGCAACAATGAAAAACAAAAATTGGTGTTGAGAAGAAAGTGACTAACCTACGAAGATCGGTATCGACCTCCCCACACTTAAAGATTGCAACGTCCTCGGTGCATGCAAAGCTGTGCAGGTGGGCGGGGGTTGCGGTTCCTCACCTGGTGCTCTTGTCGTTCCGCTCTTCACCGGTGGCGTGTTAGAGCTTTCTCTTTACCCTTTTTGGTAGCCATCCTGAAAAAGGGAGAAAGGAAAGGGACATGTAATTCAAATAGCTAGAACCGGGAGGAGGAATGTTCAAGTGATAATCAATGCCAAGGTAAGGGATAATGTCTAAAATACATGGTCGCGACTACATACAATTAGGACATCAATGGAAATATAGCAAGACATATTAAAGCAATTAGATGCAAGATGTGTAAAAGCATGCAGGCAAAGGCATGAGAAGCATATGTCAAGCATCAATTATTAAAATAAGCTAGATTAAAGAGCACGTGTATGATGACAATTGTGAATGATAATCTCAAATACAAGTGGATTACAAGTATTGTGAGTTAAAAGAGGAATGAAAGTAATAAATCCAAAGATATATGAGAGCCAAATTTAAAATATCAATTGTCAAACCAAGTAAAATCCAAATAAAGCTCCAACACCAACATAAAGATGCATGAAAATAAAAAGAAAGAAGAAAGAAGGAAGAAGAAAGAAGAAAGAATTAGGATTGAGAGAGAAGTAGGATATGGTGGGAGAAAGAAAGGAAAACCAGGCGGCGCGCTGGATGAGTAATGCGGCGCAATCGACGCGGACGCGTCACTCACGCGGACATGTGGGTGAGCGTATAGGGGAGGGACGTGAGAGCGTCCCTCACGCGTACGCGTGATTTGAGATCGTACAAAACGCACGAGGCCATCCGCACAACTTTCTGTGCGAAACCCCAATAACGCCGATTCACATACCCACGCGGACGCGTCGATGACGCTGACGTGTGGGTTGGACTTTTTGTAGGGGGCGCATACGCGTGTAGCACACGTACGCGTGGTGTGGCTTGTGCACCACGCACCACTCCCGCGCGTCTCTTGCACAACTCTCTGTTCAGTTTCGCTACACAAATGGCGCGTGCGCGTCGTAGACGCTGGCGCATTGATTACCCTTTTTTTTTATGAAAAATGCAGAATGTAGTATGCAGATGCTAATATGAATGTTATTCATGATTCCAGGTCCAATCAAAACTCAAAAACAAACAAAACAGACTAGAATTAAAACTGAAAAAGGATCGATCATACCATGGTGGGTTGTCTCCCAACTAGCACTTTTAGTTTGAGTCCTTAAGTTGGACATTTGGTGAGTTTCCTGTTATGGTGGCTTGTGCTTGTATTCATCCAGGAATCCCCACCAGTGTTTGTACTTCTAGTAACCTCCAGGATCCCAAACTAGGCGCAGAAAGCCTTCAAGCAGGTTAAAGCAAGTGACAAGGCCCCAAGAGTATTGATTTCTAGACTGAATTTCGGGTTCCCAAACCTTGCTTTTGCACCCGTCTTTGTGTAGATCATCATGATTCCATCCGGGTAGCACACAAATAAAATTCTCACTACAGCTTCCAAACAACTTCCAAGACCCATTCAATTGAGCTTTACACCAAGCCTCGCATTTCAACTTGGAGCATACAACCATGTTGAACCTTGCTTGACAATTCCAACCACTAACCATCTTCTTCTTGCTCTTAATGCCACAAAGAGCTCTAAGTTGGTCATCCGTCTCTAGAAGCCCATATTCAAGTGGGAAAGTGAAGGTTAAGAAAGAGAATTTTACCCACTTGAATGTTGTATTGGACGGTAATGGCTTTGGGAGAGGTGTTTCTAATGATCTTGCAAGCTCCACTCCCTTGTGCTCTTCTTTGACAACTTCCACCTCTTTGCAATCGTCTTCCATATCAACCTCTTCCTCTTGGTAGATTTCTTCCAATTCAATCTCTTCTTCATTGTTCACCAAGGGCATGGGACGTTGTGCTTCTTCTTCTTTCATCTCCACGTCAAGTCCAATGGGAGAGGTTACAAATGTAGATAAGAATTCATCAATGATCGAATCCATCTCTTGACCATCTCTTTCAAAGTCTTCGATCATGAGATGCCTTGGAGGTTGTATACCCTCCTCAACATCAGTTTCAAACGTCTTTGAAGGAGGCTCTATAACTTGACTTTCCCATGGAGGTTCAGCATCTCCTACGTCTTCAACCACTTCTTCCTTCCCAATGGCAGGCGTCGCGTCTTCCAATTGTTCTAATACAAAATCGTGTTGCCCACTGTCCACCGAAATTTCTAACTTCTCCATCATGTCACGTTCTTCAGTAGATTCTCCACATGAAGCCATGGGGGTTCCTTGAATGTCCGAACGTCGGGAAGGTAATTGATTTATCGCTTGATCCAGTTGTTTAAGTATAAAATCATAATCTTCCTTGATGGTTTCTTTTCTATGACAACTCTATTCAACTACTCCTTTATCTGTAAAGGTCTCTGCTACCTTCACCTTTAGTGCCTCCTCTAGCTCCTTATGAAGTATGGATTCGCGAAGATGATCCCTTCTCTCTTGTTCCATATCAATAGCATCATTGGGATCATGTTGCTCTTGGATTGATGGATGTGGGTGCTCTTCCATGGATGGTGGTGATGGGATGGAGAGATCATTCTGTGGTTGAGATGGAAGTGCACTGGAGCTTGAGGGTTGAACATTGGAGGTGGAGGGTTGGTCCATGCAGAATATAAGATTTTGGAGTGTAGAGGTGAGACCAATGAGAGAGGTAAGTGTGCTCTCCATGGAGGTTTGGGGTGGATAGGAGGGTTCGTTTTTTTGGAAAACAGGTTCATAATACGGAGGTGGTTCTTTTTGATAAGGATATGGAGATGGCAAATTTTGAGGTGGTGGTTCTGGGTATAGTTCATATGGTGGTCGGTGTGGTGGATGAGGATTAGGGACATATGGAGGTGAATGGCGGAAAGGGGCTTGTGAGTATGGTGGTCCAAAGTCATGTTGAGGAGGGGGTTCATAGGCATATGGTGGTGGTTGTTGATAATCAAAAGAGTGCTCACCATAGCCATTGCCTTGATATGCATCACAGAATGGTTGTTGATAGTCCATTGAAGGTGGTTGTTGCCATGAGGTTGATCAAATCCTTGTGGCTCCTCCCATCTTTGATTGTCCCAACCTTGATGCATGTTCTCATTGTAATCTCCTCTTCCTGCAACATAATTGTAACCAGACTCATAGCCAAATTGATGAAAGTTCATAGTAGTAGGGAAAAATAAAAACAAAAACTAACAAAATGAAAATATTTTGAAAAAGATATGATTTTTGAAAAAGATTTGAATTTTAAAAAATAAGATAAGATAAGATAAAAATTTTAAAATCTAAAATTTTTTTTATAAAAATATTTACAATAACCAATAATAAGGCACACTTTTGCAATTCCCCGGCAACGGCGCCATTTTGAAGAACGTAACTCTCGCGCAATGTAGAATTTTCACAAACAAATTCCCGTTGTAAGTATAGCTTCTAGACCGACAAGAATTCCTTTCTTACAAAAGTTTTGGTTGTCACAAGTAACAAACCCAATAAAATTTATTAATCGAAGTATTCAAATCTCGAGCCGTCTTCTCAAGGAATTGCAGGGAGGTGTGTTTTATTATTGGTTATGAAAAATAGTATTTTTGGGTTTTGAAAAGGGTTTGAACAAGAGAAATAAATTGCAAAAATTAATAAATTAATAACTAATAAAACTCTTGGAAAGGTATGAAAACTGGAATTCCTATCCTAGTTATCCTTATCAGATGTGATGAGAATTGGGTTTTAATCCCACTTAGTTATCCCTTATTAAATAAAGGAAAGTCAAATGGACTAATTGAATTGATCCTTAAGTCCTAGTCAACTTTTAGAGCGATCCAAATCAATTAGCAATTGCCAATTTCAACCACTGCTGAGTTTGATAACTCAAGTATTACCAATTACTTAACCAAAGCCAAAAGGGAATAAAATCTACTCGAATGAAAATAATTTGGATAGAGCCAAAGCATCAATAACATAAATTAGAGAAAACAATCATAAGTTTGAAATACCTCAAATTTGATTAATTAGGAAATCAATCTAAACATGAAGAGTTCATAAACTAAATTGAGAAAATAAATAAAAGGAATATTAAACCTGTGATTGAAAAAGATGAAATCTTAATCCTAATCCTAATCCTAAGAGAGAAGAGAGAACATCTCTCTCTAAAAACTACATCTAAATCCTAAAACTATGTATGTAAGTATGTTCTAATATGTTGAGTCTATGCACGTTTCCTGACTTTAATATGTGCTTCTGGGCCAAAATCTAGGTCAAAACGCGGCCCGAAACTGTCTCTAGCATATTCTATAATTTCTGCAGATCGTGCAGGTCATGCGTACTGATTAGCGGATAATTTGTACGCTTTTTGGCATTGTTTTTAGTATGTTTTTAGTATGATCTAGTTAGTTTTTAGTATATTTTTATTAGTTTTTAGTTAAAATTCACTTTTCTGGACTTTACTATGAGTTTGGGTGTTTTTCTGTGATTTCAGGTATTTTCTGGCTGAAATTGAGGGACCTGAGCAAAAATCTGATTCAGAGACTGAAAAGGACTGCAGATGCTGTTGGATTCTGACCTCCCTGTACTCAAAGTGGATTTTCTGGAGCTACAGAAGCCCAATTGGCGCGCTCTTAACGGCGTTGGAAAGTAGACATCCTGGGCTTTCCAGCAATATATGATAGTCCATACTTTGCTCAAGATTTGATGGCCCAAACTGGCGTTCAAAGTCACCCTCAGGAATTCCAGCGTTAAACGCCGGAACTGGCAC
>NC_029780.3:103361557-103362004 GCF_000817695.3 Arachis duranensis
AATGATGCGGTTCCAGTTGGGTTAGAAAGCTAACATCTGGGGCTTCGAAATGATATAAGATTTGCCATAGTTGCATCGCGCATAGGGGCGCGCACGCGCACGGTATGCGGACGCGCCGATGGTGGCACATGACCCACTTAATGCAACACGTGGCCAGGGATTTTAGAAGCCTTGTGGGCCCAATCCAACTCATTTCTGATGCTATTTAAGCCAAGGATTGAAGGGGAATCAACATACTTTTACACACTTTTAACCATTAGTCATAGTTTAGTTTTAGAAGTAGTTTCTAGAGAGAGAAGCTCTCACTTCTCTCTAGAATTAGGATTAGGATTAGGATTAGTTCTTAGATTTAGGTTTTAATCTTTCCTTTCTTCTACTTCTACATCTCAATTCTTTGTTGCTACATTCATCTTCTTCTATTCTTTTATTGTAATTTCCTTTATGTTG
>NC_029780.3:103363610-103364362 GCF_000817695.3 Arachis duranensis
CATAGCATGAAGGAGAGATTGGAAACTCCGGTGGGAAATGAAGGAAGTTGCTTTGTATTGGAACAATTGGAGGAAGCTTTAATTGTTGAAGACAAGGAAGAAGTGGTAGAAGACTTAGGAGATGCGGAGCCTCCATGGGAACATAGAGTTGAAGAAAACCCCTCCAAGATGATTGAAATTGATGCTAGGGAGGAAAGTGAACACCTTCCAAGGCATATTCCATACGAAGACTTGGATGGGATAGGGCAAGGATTGAGTTCCCTTGGTGATGAAGAGCAAGCATCAAGTCCTAATGGTGGAGAATCCTTTGAACTTGAAGAACCTTCTCCCAGTGCATTTGAAAATGTTGTGGAGGTAAACTTCTTTCACCCTCCCAATTATAGTTTGATTAAGGGAAAAGGCTTAGATAGTATTGATGAACAAAGGATTGAATTAGAGAAATCTTGTGAAGAGGTAGAGATCCTTAGAAAAAGGAGGATGGGGGTGGAATATGCTTTGTCAAGAACCTTGGAATCATCTTTGCCTAGGTTGCCATCTACACCTTCATTTGAGTGGGTGAAGTTCATTTCTATTAGCTTTATTATTCCCCTTGAATATGGTTTGCTTGAAACGGATGGTCAACTTAGATATATTTGTGGCTTTAAGAGTAAAAAGGAGATGGTTAGGGGTTGGAAGCATCATTCTAGGTTCATTATGGTCACATGTCCAAAGCTTGATAGCAAAGGTTGGTGTATAACTAGAGCACATGGGTC
>NC_029780.3:103366807-103367346 GCF_000817695.3 Arachis duranensis
AAAAAACAATAAATGTCCTTATTTGGATCTTTGATTAGCTTAGGCTAGTGTGTGTGAGTACCATTCAAGTGTGGGAATCTTGGGACATTGGGTGAATAAAAGGGTAGTTTTGTATTCTTTATTGAAAATATTGGGAATTGGGTACATGCTCATGTATTGATCAAATGTATAGACCTTATACATTGATGCTCTTGTATATAGAAAGAAAAAAAATGAGAAAAACAAAAGAAAAAAAAAGAAAAAAAAGAAAAATAATATGGAAAAGAAAAAAAAGAAAAAAATAGAAAAAAAAAGAAAAAGAAGAAAAAGAAATAAATAAAAAGGGGACAAAATGCCCCAAATCAAAGTATAGTCCAATAAAATCAATGCATGGGTGTTGTGAAATTAAAAAGGAATACATGAGTATGTGAAAGAGTGAAAAATGGGTAGTTAGGTTGGAATTTAATTGTATAAGATGTCATAGGTTAGGTGGGAAGTTTAAGCTTATCAAAGATTCAAATTTCAAACTCACTTAACCAAATATGCATCCTACCTTGACC
>NC_029780.3:103367696-103368261 GCF_000817695.3 Arachis duranensis
AATACATGAGTATGTGAAAAAGTGAGGAATGGGTAGTTAGATTAGTACTTAATTGTATAGGTCATTATATAGGTTAGGTGGGAAAGTTTAAGTTAATCAAAGATTCAAATCCTAAGTCCACTAGCCATATATGATCCTACCTTGACCTAGCCCCATTACAACCTAAAGAAAAGACCTCATAATACATGTATGCATGCATTGAATAATTGTTGATTGTTAGAAGATAAACAAATCTTAGAAAGCATGATTAGGAGAGAATTGAGAGAATCGACCCTAAACACTTGAGCGAATAGAGTGCAAACACTACCGGTGAGGGTTTGATGCTCAACTACATGTTTCCACCAATGATCATCTCCTTTCATGCAAGTTTGTAAAA
This sequence comes from Arachis duranensis, assembly GCF_000817695.3. NCBI lineage: Eukaryota > Viridiplantae > Streptophyta > Magnoliopsida > Fabales > Fabaceae > Arachis > Arachis duranensis. The sequence goes on from NC_029780.3 coordinate 103,368,073, forward strand.
ATATTTAATAGCTCAATTCAATTGTGGTTTGGCATGGTTGTTAATACCTTTTGCCCTTGTGCTTATATATGCTTCTTGGGAATTAATTTATTTTGACCAAGCAATTGCACCGTGCCGTGACAGGGTGCGTTGAACATTTCCACTGAGAGGATGGGAGGTAGCCACTGACAACGGTGAAACCCTTGCTTA
>NC_029780.3:103369175-103369707 GCF_000817695.3 Arachis duranensis
AGGACAGACTGGCGTTTAAACGCCAGCCAGGGTGCCTGGCTGGGCGTTTAACGCCCAAAAGGGTAGCATTTTGGGCGTTAAATGCCAGAATGTGCACCATTCTGAGCGTTTAACGCCAGGATGGCACAAGAGGGAAGATTTTGTTTTCAAATCAATTTTTTTCAGGTTTTCAAAATTTTTCAAAATCAAATCTTCTTCAAATCATATCTTTTCAAATCAAATCTTTTTCAAAATCAATTTCTTTCTATTTTCAAAAATACTTGCTATCAATTAATAATTTGATTCAACATTTCAAGTATGTTGCCTTTTCTGTTGAGAAAGGTTTAATGTTTGAATCATATCTTTTCTTGATAGCCAAGTCATTAATTTTTAAAATCAAATTTTTTAAAATATTTTTCAAATCATATCTTCTCAATCACATCTTTTTAAAATCAATCATATCTTCTTAACCACATCTTTTTCAAAACAGTTTTCAATCAAATCTTTTTGATTTCTAATTTCAAAATCTTTTTCAAAAAATCACTTGATTTCT
>NC_029780.3:103369908-103370574 GCF_000817695.3 Arachis duranensis
ATAAGTTCGAATTTTCTACCTCTTCCTTTTATTTTTCTATTCCTCTGACACCTTAAGGAATTTCTATACTGTGACATAGAGGATTCCACATTTCCTTGTTTTCTTCTCTTTCATATGAGCAGGAGCAAAGACAAAAGCATTCTTGTTGAGGCTGACCCTAAACCTGAAAGGACCTTGAAGCGAAAAGAAGCTAAGGCACAATTCTCTGTAGAGGACCTAACAGAAATCTCCAAAGAAGAAGAAGACCCCATGGCAGCCGAAAATAACAACAATGCCAACAATGCAAGGAAGGTGCTGGGTGACTTTACTGCACCAACTCCCGACTTCTATGGGAGAAGCATCTCTATCCCTGCCATTGGAGCAAACAACTTTGAGCTTAAGCCTCAATTAGTTTCTCTAATGCAACAGAATTGCAATTTCCATGGACTTCCATTGGAAGATCCTCATAAGTTTTTAGCTGAATTCTTGCAAATCTGTGACACTGTCAAGACTAATGGGGTTGACCCTGAGGTCTACAGACTTATGCTATTCCCTTTTGCTGTAAGAGACAGAGCTAGAATATGGTTGGACTCACAACCTAAAGAAAGCCTGAACTCTTGGGAAAAGCTAGTCAATGCCTTCTTGGCAAAGTTCTTTCCACCTCAAAAATTGAGTAAGCTTAGAATG
>NC_029780.3:103370740-103370909 GCF_000817695.3 Arachis duranensis
CGGTCTCTCTGAACTGTCCAAGATGTCTTTGGATAGCTCTGCTGGAGGATCTCTTCATCTGAAGAAGACGCCTGCAGAAGCTCAAGAACTCATTGAAATGGTTGCAAATAACCAATTCATGTACACTTATGAAAGGAATCCTGTGAACAATGGGACAAATCAGAAGAAA
>NC_029780.3:103371330-103371881 GCF_000817695.3 Arachis duranensis
GGAGGCAGTGAACGCCACTGAGGAAGACCTCAATGGACGTCCATTGGCCTCCAATGAGTCCCCCAATGAGGAACCATGGGAATCTGAGGCTCAAAATGAGACCATGGAGATTCTATTGGACTTCCTTCTGCCATTCATGAGCTCTGATGAGTATTCTTCCTCTGAAGAAGATGAGTATGTCACTGAAGAGAAAGTTGCTAAATACCTTGGAGCAATCATGAAGCTAAATGACAAGCTATTTGGAAATGAGACTTGGGAGGATGAACCCCCTTTGCTCACCAAAGAACTGGATAACTTGTCTAGGCAGAAATTGCCTCAAAAGAGACAAGATCCTGGGAAGTTTTCAATACCTTGTACCATAGGTACCATGACCTTCAAGAAGGCCTTGTGTGACTTAGGGTCAAGTGTAAACCTCATGCCTCTCTCTGTAATGGAGAAGTTAGAGATCTTTGAGGTGCAAGCTGCAAAAGTCTCACTAGAGATGGCAGACAACTCAAGAAAACAAGCCTATGGACTTGTAGAGGATGTTTTGGTAAAAGTTGAAGACCATT
>NC_029780.3:103376030-103413210 GCF_000817695.3 Arachis duranensis
GTAAGAAGGATTGGATGAAGACAGTAGGAAAGCAGAGAGACGGAAGGGAAGGCATCTTCATACGCTTATCTGAAATTCCTACCAATGAATTACATAAGTATCTCTATCTTTATCTTTATGTTTTATTCGCATATCACCATACCCATTTGAGTTTGCCTGACTAATATTTACAAGGTGACCATAGCTTGCTTCATACCAACAATCTCTGTGGGATCGACCCTTACTCGCGTAAGGTTTATTACTTGGACGACCCAGTACACTTGCTGGTTAGTTGTGCGAAGTTGTGTTTATGCCATGGTATTGAACACCAAGTTTTTGGATTCATTACCGGGGATTATTTGAGTTGTGAAAAGTATTGATCACAATTTCGCGCTACCACGTACGCGTCGGTCACGCGTACGCGTCATTTAGCGATTTTCCTCTCCACGCGTGCGCGTCAGGCACGCACTCGCGTCGTTTGCGCAAACTCCAATCCACGCATACGCTTCAAGAATGCGTACGTGTCACTGTGATTTTGTCCAATTCGCGCGCACGCGTCAACCATGCGTGCGCGTCGCTGTTCACTAGTTGTCTCCTTTATTTCTTGTGCTCCTTCCCTTTTTGCAAGCTTCCTCTCCATTCTCTAAGCCATTCCTGCCCTATGAAGCCTGAAACACTTAACACACATATCAAGGCATCGAATGGTAATAAGAAATGATTAAAATACAAAAAATAAAGACTCTAGGAAGCAAGTTTTCAATCATAGAACAATTTAGGAAGGAATTGCAAATACATGCTAATCATATGAATAAGTGGGTAAAGACTTGATAAAAACCACTCAATTAAACACAATATGAATCATAAAATAATGGTTTATCAACCTCCCCACACTTAAACATTAGCATGTCCTCATGCTTAGCTTAAGGAGATAAATCAAATGAGTAGGGAAAAGCAAGACTCATGCAATGCAACCTATAAATGTGAATGCAACTTACATGCTAAAATGATTCTACCTACTTGGTGAAAAAGTAAATAAATCTTTCAAGAATAAATATAAACTGGATTTCACTAATTCAAATCACAAAATAAAGTACAAATAACTTGCAAGAAGAAAATAGCTCATGAAAGCAGGGAACAAGGAATCGAGCATCGAACCTTTACTAGAAGTGTATACACTCTAATTACTCAGGTGTTTAAGGTTCGATCTCTCAATTCTCTACTAACCTTGATTTCTAAGGCTTGCTTTTCTTCTCCCAATCAACAAGGAATTAATGCACAGATACACAAATCAAGAGGTCTTTTAAGGGTTGTAATGGGGTTAGGGTCAAGGTAGGATTGTATTTGGGCAAGTGGACTAAAATCTGAATCCTTAATTAACATAAACCTTCCACCTAACTTTAGACAATCCATGTAATCATAATATAAAGCCTAACTACCCATTAACTGTGTTTACCACATATTCATGCATCCCAAATTTAAGTACAACTCATATGCATTATTACTTAACTTGGGGCATTTTGTCCCCTTCTTATTTTTCTGCTCTTTTCGTTTATTTTTCTCTCCCTTTTTTTATTTTTATTTTTCTTTTTAATTTTCTTTTCTTTTGTTTTTCTCAATGCATATGATTAAGGTATTGAATGCATAAACATGTTCTCAACATTTCTCACATTTTCACAGAAAGTCTAACATACTCAATTCCCAAACCAAACGTTTCCAAACCCACTTTCCCCACACTTAATTCATGAGCACTTTCACCAGTCTAAGCTAACCAAGGATTCAAATTAAGGACATTATTGTTTTTTGCTTAGAGTTAGTGATGAGATAAAGTAAAAAACAAAGGGGTAAAATAGGCTCAACATTGGTTTGCAAAGGATAATGAAAGGGTAAGGCCATATGGGTATGTAAGCTAAGTGAAATAAGGCCTCAATCGTATAAGTGCATGCATACATTAAACCCTGGAAATATAGAATTAAGCAAGACAAAGATCACAATTTTAGAGAGAAAAACACACACCAAAAATAAAATATTGGTTGATAGAATGCAACCAATTCAAATAAGCTCAAAATCTCACTGGTTTTGTGTGTTCGAGCTCTAAACCATGTTCCAAAATAAGATTTCTTCAAATAAGTTAAATAAAAAATTTAATTCAAATTAGTGAAATGCTATAAAAATTTTCTTGAAAAATAAATTCTTACTTTAACCAAGTGGTAAAATATGTAAAAAAATCAAACAAATAAGCAATCAATCATGCAAATGCAACAATGAAAAACAAAAATTGGTGTTGAGAAGAAAGTGACTAACCCACAGAGATCGGTATTGACCTCCCCACACTTAAAGATTGCACTGTCCTCGGTGCATGCAAAGCTGTGCAGGTAGGCGGGGGTTGCGGTTCCTCAGCTGGTGCTCCTGTCGTTTCGCTTTTCACCGGTGGCGTGTTAGAGGCTTTCTCTTTACCCTTTTTGGTGGCCATCCTGAAAAAGGGAGAAAGAAAAGGGACATGTAATTCAAATAGCTAGAACTGGGAGGAGGAAGGTTCAAGTGATAATCAATGCCAAGGTAAGGGATAATGTCTAAAATACATGGTCGCGACTACATACAATTAGGACATCAATGGAAATATAGCAAGGCATATTAAAGCAATTAGATGCAAGATGTGTAAAAGCATGCAGGCAAAGGCATGAGAAGCATAGGTCAAGCATCAATTATTAAAATAAGCTGGATTAAAGAGCACTTGTATGATGACAATTGTGAATGATAATCTCAAATACAGGTGGATTACAAGTATTGTGAGTTAAAAGAGGAATGAAAGTAATAAATCTAAAGATATATGAGAGCCAAATTTAAAATATCAATTGTCAAACCAAGTAAAATCCAAATAAAGCTCCAACACCAACATAAATATGCATGAAAATAAAAAGAAAGAAGAAAGAAGGAAGAAGAAAGAAGAAAGAATTAGGATTGAGAGAGAAGTAGAATATGGTGGGAGAAAGAAAGGAAAACCAGGCGGCGCGCTGGATGAGTAACGCGGCGCAACCGACGCGGACGCGTCACACACGCGGACGTGTGGGTGAGTGTATAGGGGAGGGACGTGAGAGCGTCCCTCACGCGTACACGTGATTAGGGATCGTACAAAACGCACGAGGCCATCCGCACAACTTTCTGTGCGAAACCCCAATAACGCCGATTCATATACCCACGCGGACGCGTCGGTGACGACGACGCGTGGGTTGGACTTTTTGCAGGGGGTGCATATGCGTGTGGCACACGTACGCGTGGGGTGCCTTGTGCACCACGCACCACTCCCACGCGTCTCTCGCGCAACTCTCTGTTCAGTTTTGCTACACAAATGGCGCGTGCGCGTCGTAGACGCTGGCGCATCGATCACCCCCCTTTTTATGCAAAATGCAGAATGCAGTATGCAGATGCTAATATGAATGTTATGCATGATTCCAGGTCCAATCAAAACTCAAAAACAAACAAAACAGACTAGAATTAAAACTGAAAAAGGAACGATCATACCATGGTGGGTTGTCTCCCACCTAGCACTTTTAGTTTGAGTCCTTAAGTTGGACATTTGGTGAGTTCCCTGTTATGGTGGCTTGTGCTTGTATTCATCCAGGAATCTCCACCAGTGTTTGTACTTCCAGTAACCGCCGGGATCCCAAACTAGGTGCAGAAAGCCTTCAAGCAGGTTAAAGCAAGTGACAAGGCCCCAAGAGTGTTGATTTCTATACTGAATTTCGAGTTCCCAAACCTTGCTTTTGCACCCGTCTTTGTGTAGATCATCATGATTCCATCCGGGTGGCACACAAATGAAATTCTCACTACAGCTTCCAAACAACTTTCAAGACCCATTCAATTGAGCTTTACACCAAGCCTCGCATTTCAACTTGGAGCATACAACAATGTTGAACCTTGCTTGATAATTCCAACCACTAACCATCTTCTTCTTGCTCTTAATGCCACAAAGAGCTCTAAGTTGGCCATCCGTCTCTAGAAGCCCATATTCAAGTGGGAAAGTGAAGGTTAAGAAAGAGAATTTTACCCACTTGAATGTTGTATTGGACGGTAATGGCTTTGGGAGAGGTGTTTCTAATGATCTTGCAAGCTCGACTCCCTTGTGCTCTTCTTTGACAACTTCCACCTCTTTGCAATCGTCTTCCATATCAACCTCTTCGTCTTGGTAGATTTCTTCCAATTCAATCTCTTCTTCATTGTTCACCAAGGGCATGGGACGTTGTGCTTCTTCTTCTTTCATCTCCACGTCAAGTCCAATGGGAGAGGATACAAATGTAGATAAGAATTCATCAATGATCAAATCCATCTCTTGACCATCTCTTTCAAAGTCTTCAATCATGAGATGCCTTGGAGGTTGTACACCTGATGAGCGGATAATTTATACGCTTTTTGGCACTGTTTTTAGTATGTTTTTAGTACATTTTAGTTAGTTTTTAGTATGTTTTTATTAGTTTTTATTTAAAATTCACTTTTCTGGGCTTTACTATGAGTTTGTGTGTTTTTCTATGATTTCAGGTAATTTCTGGCTGAAATTGAGGGACCTGAGCAAAAATCTGATTCAGAGGCTGAAAAATGACTGCAGAGGCTGTTGGATTCTGACCTCCCTGCACTCAAAGTGGATTTTCTGGAGCTACAAAAGCCCAATTAGCGCGCTCTTAATTGCGTTGGAAATTAGACATCCTGGGCTTTCTAGCAATGTATAATAGTCCATACTTTGCCCGAGATTTGATGGCCCAAACCGGCATTGCAAATCAGCTTCAGAATTCCCAGCGTTTAACGCCGGAACTGGCACAAAAATTGGCGTTTAACTCCAGGAAAAGTCTCTACACATGAAAGCTTCAATGCTCAGCCCAAGCACACACCAAGTGGTCCCAGAAGTAGATTTCTCCATCATTTACTCATTTCTGTATCCCTAGTAACTAGTCTAGTATAAATAGGACTTTTTACTATTGTATTTTCATCTTGGTATCTATATTTGATCAGTTTATGCAATCTTAGACATTGGGGGCTGGCCTCACAGCCATGCCTGGACCTTTATCACTTATGTATTTTCAACGGTGGAGTTTCCCTATGAACGTGTGCCTGACAACCACCTCTGTTCTACCTTAGACTAAGTGAATATCTCTTAGATTCCTTAATCAGAATGACTGTGACGAGCTTCAAACTCCTGAAAGCTGGGCGTTAGTGACAGACGCAAAAGAATCACTGGATTCTATTCCAACCTGATTGAGAACCGACAGATGATTAGCCGTGCTGTGACAGAGCACGTTGAACATTTTCACTGAGAGGATGGGAGGTAGCCATTGACAACGGTGAAACCCTACATACAGCTTGCCATGGAAGGAGCCTTGCGTGCATGAAGAAGAAGACAGTAGGAAAGCAGAGATTCAAAAGATAGAGCATCTCCAAAACCTCAACCTGTTCTCCATTACTGCAAAACAAGTATTTATTTCATGTTTTTTTACTTTTCACAATTAAACCTGAGAATTATTGATATCCTGACTAAGAGTTACAAGATAACCATAGCTTGCTTCAAGCCGACAATCTCCGTGGGATCGACCCTTACTCACGTAAGGTATTACTTGGACGACCCAGTGCACTTGCTGGTTAGTTGTGCGAAATTGCAAGAGTGTGATTGCAATTTCGTGCACCAAAACCCTCCTCAACATCAGTTTCAAACATCTTTGAAGGAGGCTCTATAACTTGACTTTCCCTTGGAGGTTCAGCATCTCCTACGTCTTCAACCACTTCTTCCTTCCCAATGGCAGGCGTCGTGTCTTCCAATTGTTCTAATACAAAATCGTGTTGCCCACTGTCTACCGGAGTTTCTAACTTCTCCATCATGTCACGTTCTTCAGTAGATTCTCCACATGAAGCCATGGGGTTCCTTGAATGTCCAAACGTCGGGAAGGTAATCAATTTATCGCTTGATCCAGTTGTTTAAGTATAAAATCATAATCTTCCTTGATGGTTTCTTTTCTATGACAACTCTATTCAACTACTCCTTTATCTGCAAAGGTCTCTGCTACCTTCACCTTTAGTGCCTCCTCTAGCTCCTTATGAAGTATCGATTCGCGAAGATGATCCATTCTCTCTTGTTCCATATCAATAGCATCATTGGGATCATGTTGCTCTTGGATTGATGGATGTGGGTGCTTTTCCATGGATGGTGGTGATGGGATGGAGAGATCATTCTGTGGTTGAGATGGAAGTGCACTGGAGCTTGAGGGTTGAACATTGGAGGTGGAGGGTTGGTCCATGCGGAATATAAGATTTTGGAGTGTAGAGGTGAGATCAATGAGAGAGGTAAGTGTGCTCTCCATGGAGGTTTGGGGTGGATAGGAGGGTTCGTTTTTTTGGAAAACAGGTTCATAATACGGAGGTGGTTCTTTTTGATAAGGATATGGAGATGGCAAATTTTGAGGTGGTGGTTCTGGGTATAGTTCATATGGTGGTTGGTGTGGTGGATAAGGATTAGGGTCATATGGAGGTGAGTGTTGGTAAGGGGCTTGTGAGTATGGTGGTCCAAAGTCATGTTGAGGAGGGGGTTCATAGGCATATGGTGGTGGTTGTTGATAATCAAAAGAGTGCTCACCATAGCCATTGCCTTGATATGCATCACAGAATGGTTGTTGATAGTCCATTGAAGGTGGTTGTTGCCATGAGGTTGATCAAATCCTTGTGGCTCCTCCCATCTTTGATTGTCCCAACCTTGATGCATGTTCTCATTATAATCTCCTCTTCCTGCAACATAATTGTAACCAGACTCATAGCCAAATGGATGAGAGTTCATAGTAGTAGGGAAAAATAAAAACAAAAACTAACAAAATGAAAATATTTTGAAAAAGATATGATTTTTGAAAAAGATTTGAATTTTGAAAAATAAGATAAGATAAGATAAAAATTTTAAAATCTGAAAATTTTTTCTAAAAATATTTACAATAACCAATAATAAGGCACATGTTTGCAATTCCCCGGCAACGGCGCCATTTTGAAGAACGTAACTCTTGCGGGATCTAGAATTTTCACAAATAAATTTCCATTGTAAGTATAGCTTCTAGACCGACAAGAATTCCTTTCTTATAAAAGTTTTGGTTGTCACAAGTAACAAACCCAATAAAATTTATTAACCGAAGTGTAGGGAGGTGTGTTTTATTATTGGTTATGAAAAATAATATTTTTGGGTTTTGAAAAGGGTTTGAACAAGAGAAATAAATTGCAGAAATTAATAAATTAATAACTAATAAAAATCTTGGCAAGTTATGAAAACTGGAATTCCTATCCTAGTTAGCCTTATCAGATGTGATGAGAATTGGGTTTTAATCCCACTTAGTTATCCCTTATTAAATAAAGGAAAGTCAAATGGACTAATTGAATTGATCCTCAAGTCCTAGTCAACTTTTAGAGCGATCCAAATCAATTAGCAATTGCCAATTTCAACCACTACTGAGTTTGATAACTCAAGTATTACTAATTACTTAAACAAAGCCAAAACGGAATAAAATCTACTCGAATGAAAATAATTTGGATAGAGCCAAAGCATCAATAACATAAATTAGAGAAAACAATCATAAGTCTGAAATACCTCAAATTGTATTAATTAGGAAATCAATCTAAACATGAAGAGTTCATAAACTAAATTGAGAAAATAAATAAAAGGAATATTGAACCTGTGATTGAAGAAGATGAAATCCTAATCCTAATCCTAATCCTAAGAGAGAGGAGAGAACATCTCTCTCTCTCAAAACTACATCTAAATTCTAAAACTATGTATGTATGTATGTTCTTATATGTTGAGTCTCTACACGTTCCCTGACTTTAATCTGTGTTTCTGGGCCAAAATCTGGGTCAAAACGCGGTCCGAAACTGTCTCCAGCATATTCTGTAATTTCTGCAGATCGCGCAGATCATGCGTACGCGTTGGTCACGCATACGCGTCATTCAGCGATTTTCCTCTCCACGCGTGCGCGTCAGACACGCACTCGCGTCGTTTGCGCCAACTCCAATCCACGCATACGTGTCAAGCACGCGTACGCGTCGCTGTAATTTTGTCCAATTTGCACGCACGCATAAGCCATGCGTGCGCGTCGCTGTTTGCTGGTTGTCTCCTTTATTTCTTGTGCTCCTTCCCTTTTTGCAAACTTCCTCTCCATTCTCTAAGCCATTCCTGCCCTATGAAGCTTGAAACATTTAACACACATATCAAGGCATCGAATGGTAATAAGAGATGATTAAAATACAGAAGTTAAAGACTCTAGGAAGCAAGTTTTCAATCATAGAACAATTTAGGAAGGAATTGCAAATACATGCTAATCATATGAATAAGTGGGTAAAGACTTGATAAAAACTACTCAATTAAACACAATATGAATCATAAAATAGTGGTTTATCAGTATTCCATTCATCTCTACCCAGTTTTTGAAATTCCCCACTGTTACACATTTTTGGATAGTTAGTGTTGAAATCTTGTGATTTTGGGTGTTTTAGGATACTCCAACATGGATTCTAAGCGGGTTCTATCCCTACTTCATATGGGCTGAGGTAATAAGTGCTCAAACTCTTGTGATTGTCATTTTTATGAGCCCTAGGTTGATGTATGTATGTGAAATTGGTTATGTTAGTGTATTTGGTAATTTTGATGCACAATTGGGAGGTTGGTGTTGCTTGTGGAGCTTTGGTGAGGCTTAGAGCTAAGGGTTGGTGGAGACTTCCATAGAAGAGGCTCAATTGGTTTAGTTACAAGAGGTACGGTTTAAGTTTTATTTTAGTACCGTGTGGTGTGATGAGAATTCCTAGGCTAGATTCCCCTAGGATTAAGTTTGGATTGTGTAAATGGTTGGTGCTAATATGCATAGTTGGTATGTAATGTGAATTAATGATTGGGTTGAGAATTGTGTGGCCTTGTATGCTTGGTGTATTGAGAATTTGATGTATTGGGTAATGAGTATTGATTTGTGGTTTATGCATTTAAATTGTGAAGTTGGGCCGGAGGCCGTGAATTTTGGGCCGGAGGCCAGAAAAATGTGAGAAAGGTAAGTTGATGTGTGCATTGTATGATGACACAAGTGATTGGATGAATTTCAGATAATGAATATATGAATGATTGGGTTGGTTATTGAATAATAAGGTTTGAGGAGTTGAAGTGTGGAATTTGGTAATTTTGGATGAAATTATGTAGATGAGGTATGTTTGGTTTTGGTTGAGATATATTATGTGGTCCTATATGTGATTATGATTATTGATGCCTTGATGGTATGATGATGCATGAGAGATATGTATTTTGTGATATATGCTTGAGGAATGATTAATGTTGATTTGTGGGTGAAACCATGTGATAGTGAGTATGATATTGATTATGTATAATGATGGTTGATTGGAAATAGTATTGTTGGAAATTGGAATGAGGAAGGATGTATGACATGTTAATGTGTTTGTAATTTAGCCATTTGTTTGAAATGGGTAAAAATTGTTATATGGCAGTTTTGTGAATTGTGGTAAGGTGTTAATGTATGAGTTGAGGAGGCTTGATGTTGATTTTGGCATATTGTGATTGTTTTCAAAAAGGGTTGAAATTAGCATGCTTTGGTTGATTTTGAAAAGGGTTGAAAATGGCTTGTTTTGAAAATGGCACTTAGTGGTTTTGTATGAAAATATAGTTTTTAGACATACTTTGACGGAATATAACTTGGACTCCGGATCCCCGTTTTGTGCCAAACTCGTTTAGAAAAAAATTGGATCCGGGGTGTCCATTTCGTTTGAAGAACGGGCGAAAAATGATTTAAAACGAGGAAGTTATGTCTGTTGAAAGATTGGGGGTCTACTATGTGAATTCTGCAGCTTTTAACTTAGAAAAATTTTTAGCAGAATGCCCCCCACGCGTAGGCGTGCTTGACGCGTACGCATCGCTTTTCATCCATGCGAGCGCGTGGTGTGCAGATGCGCGTCGATGCGCTGCACCCAATGCCGAGCCATTTCTCCCGAGAGTTGTGCTGAAGTTGTGCCAATTTTGTGCGTGGGGCACAAACGCACCCATGCGTACGCGTGGCTGATGCGGGCGCGTCCCTTTGCTATTTTTCCACCCACGCATACGTGTCAATGAACATTGTGGCCATCCACGCGTGCGCGTGGAGGATGCGTACGCGTGGCCCTGTTTTCATGCCAAAGTTAATTTTTTAGTTTTAAAAGCCAAATCTCATACTTCTAAGCCTCCGATCTCACCCCTTATGTATTAAATCATTATGATATGCCTAGCAATGAGAAAGGAGGTAGGGGATGTGGTAACTTGCGAATGAAGCAAGGGGAAAAGATATGATCAATGATGATCAAAGATGATTATATGAGACATGGAGGATGACAGTGAAAGTACCGTGTATGCCATAAGCCGAAGGGCTATATTTATTGATAAATGGCTGGTTCTTGATTGAACCATGAGCCGGATGGCTGAGTTATTGCCGGGTTACGGCAAAGTCATTATTGATTATGGTTGAGTATAAATGCATATACGATTAATGAATGAATGTGTTAAATGGATAATAATGGAAAATATTGAAATGTGATGTGTGATCCCGGGTAGTAGGCAGTGGCGTTGTCCACTTGCTCTGGGTATGAGACGGGAAAGATGTTTATGATAAATGGGTTTAATTATGGAGTTTTGAATGAATGTATTTGTGATACCTGGGTAGTAGTAAGGTTGGTGGTTCATCCCGCTTGCTCCAGGTTAATGTTTGAGATTTGATAACAATGATGATTGCTTTTAAACTGAACGAATGTATATTTTGAGATCCTGGGCAGTAGCAAGGGCTGTGGTTCATCCCACTTACTCCAGGTCAGAGATTGTGACGCCTGGGTAGTAACGGCAGTAGTGGTGAATCCACTCGCTCCAGGTTGAGCTTTTAAACACCCGCCTGAGTAGTAGCTGCAGTAGTGGTTATTTCACTGGCTCTGGGTTGAGCGGGTAGTAGCAAGAGGGTTGTAGCTCAAACCTACATGCACCGCAAGGGGTGTTTCTATCCAATGGTTAGCTACCAGGAAAAGTCGGGTTGGCTATATAACCGACAGATGATATCATCAGCCATAGGGTATGCATACATCATTTGCATATGTTTGAATTATTTGGGTTTGCCTATTTGTTTTGGATTTCTACGTCATATATGCTGTGTTACCTGATTATGTGTTACTTGTTCTACTTGTACCTTATTTGTGTATTACTTGCCTGTATTGCTTGTGTTTGTACAACTGAGAGGCCCCTCATGCTGGTGTCGGTGGATGTTGAGGGCTATTCTTGATGAGATGAATTGATGATGCGATTACATGATGATGATGATCATTGAATGAGATAATTTGAGCTCCTTGGGTAGACGCAGTGATGTGGTTTCAGTAGCTCCAAGTGAGGGTATGATGTATTGATATAGAATTGCTGAGGTAGAACAATTGGTGATGGTTTTGCTAATGATTCTGAGTCTGATTCGTGGAAGAGTTAGCGAGTTGGGAAACATGTGAAACATGAATTAGATTTAGCACTCCCTCATGACAGTTGCCTATTCATGGATTAGCGAGAACCTAGAATGGATAATTGGTGAAGAAGTTTAGGATGCTTAGTGAGTTTTTATTGCAGTGCATTGTATTTATTTGGCACTTTTACTATACTGGAAACCCATGGGCCCGGGGTTCTCATTCCGTATATATCTCTTATTTTTCAGATACAGGTCCAGATGCTCAGAAGTGAGTTGTGGGTCTTCTGAGAGACGGCAAAGATCCTTATTTTCTCTACTTTGTGTTTTGCTTAGAATCTCTCCACCTTTGTTTTGAAAAGATTATATTATGTATTGAACTCTTTTGAACTTGCCTATAGAGGCTCTCATGTTTCCTTTGGGAGAGATTAGGATATACTGTTGTCAACTACTTTCATACTGTACCCTAGTCGGCCTAAACTTCGCGGGTCGCGACTAGTGGCTATTTACTTATGTTATATATATCTATCTGTTATCTGTCTCTTAATCTCCTTTATGCCTTGTCCGTATATCGCTTTCGGCTTTACGGTTTATTTTTTTGTTGTTGAAACATGAGTGATACGTCTTCGCGATTTTATTTATACTCTTTTCAGGCTTCTCGATTAATACTCTTTCTGAAATTACCTATATTTATATATTAAAAATCCACCTGAGAGTCGTACCACCATAGTATCATTGACTTATGACTCGAGCATAAGGATTTAAATATTAGGGTGTTACATAATGGTATCAGAGCAGTTCGTCCTCGTGAGCCTAAGGGATGGAACTGCTTATGCTTCAATGCATACTCTGAGTCTGTGCCTGTGCTAGTTAGGTTATCTAACCGATACATCTAGCATGAAGTCCATAAGTGTACCTTTGGTACTTTGAAGCACTATACTTCTGATATTGAGACTGATCAACATAATATCGATTGTTTGGTGTGTATAAGAACCAGATGGCGCCTCGTTGACCCGGTCGGAGACGCGAGAGAGATCGTACTAGTACGCAGGAACCAGAAATCAACCCGAATAATCCGGTAAACCTTATGGCGGCATTGGAGAATATGGCTGCTGCTATACAAGCCACTGCAGAGGCTCTTGGGCAACAGATAAACAATAATGGCAATGGCGGAAGGGAAGCTTAGGGCCCGATGACACTGGCAACTTTATTAAAGGTTAATCCACCTAAGTTAAAGGGAACCACCAATCCGACTGAAGCCGATACCTGGTTTCAGGCTATGGAGTGAGCACTGCAAGCGCAGTTGGTACCCGGAGAGCAGTGTGTTGAATTTGCTACCTATCTGCTTACTGGGGAAGCATCGCATTGGTGGCAAGGGGCCCGACACCTCCTGCAGTAGGGGGATGATCCTATCACTTGGGATGCCTTCCAGGTGGAATTATATAAGAAGTACTTTCCGAATTCCGCCAGGACAGCCAAGGAATTGGAGTTACTGCAGCTGAAGCAAGGTGCTATGTCCGTATCTGAGTATACAAACAAATTTGAGGAGCTATTCAGGTTTTTCCGCATGTGTCAGGGAGCTCCGGGAGACTTCAAGGAATTGAAATGCATTAAGTATGAAGGAGGGCTCTGGAGCGACATCTTAAGTTCAGTGAGACTAATGGAGATCTGAACTTTTTCATAGTTGGTAAATAAGAGCAAAATTGCTGAAGAGTGTGTGAAAAGGAGGGTTGCAGAGAAAGGAAGTCATAGAGAGCACAACCAAGAATTTGCACCAAGGGGTCAAGAGTTTAAGGAGACAGGATACATACAACACTTTCCCCAAGGACGGAATAACTTTGCGACGAGTGAGGAGTCCCAAAGAAATGGTAAGGGAAAACAGGCAGCGGCTGCTTCTGATGTTTTAAGCTGTCAAAGATGTGGAAGTCATCACCCAAATAGGCTGTGCTGATTGGGGTTAGGTGTATGTTACAAGTGCGGGTTACCAGGGCATGTATCAAGAAATTGCCAACAAGGAGAGAGTCAGGATGCGAACCAATTGCGACAGTAAGATTGAGGTAATTACAATAATCAGGCTTAAAGGACAGTGCGTGATTTTATAATACCGCCTGTACAGTAAAATTGGGAATGTCGAGCTTAATATTAGACTGAGAAGCAAACCGGATGGTCCGAGTAAGGATTTGCCTTAATACAAATGGATAAATGCCTGTGATGTAAATGATTTTCTATTGAGAATAATGTATTGTGTTTGTTATGTAGTTGGTTGATTTCTGGATTTTTGGTGAAACGGATTGAACCCGTGACTTTTAGTTCCTTTGATTTAAATAGATAAAGAATGGTCCTAAATGATGGATTTGAAAACGTTGATTTGAAATGACAGTCATGCTAAGTTGTGGTTGGGTACTTGAGGAAATAAGTGATGGAGCTAATACTTGATGAGAAATCAAAGTGGCATAGGTGGTGGTGAAGGAGGTAATTATGTTGGTAGTGGTGAGAGTATTTTTTTCCAAAAAATTTAAAAGGACGATTTTAATACGAAAAAAAACGTTAAGGACGATTCTAAATCGAAAATTAGATCAGGGATGGGTTCAATTCTGACCCTCAACGTGAGGGACCAAAATAATACTTATCCCTAAAATTTACTAGCAGATTAACCGACGATAAATTTAACTATTTTTTATTTATTATTTTTTTTGAATTCAGTGGAAATCAAATAGTATTTTTAAGGTTTAATTACTCTGTTGGTCCCTATAGTTTCGCGAAATTTTTAATTAGGTCCCTATACTTTTTTCTTTTAATTGAGTCTTTGCACCAAATTTTTTTTAATTAAGTCCCTACACTTTTTTTCCTTTTATTTAGGTCCCTATACCAATTCTTTTTTCTTTAGTTGGGCCCCTATAAAATTAAGCCAATTGCTACTAAGAGGAACTTAATTGAAAAAAAAATTAGTGCAGGGACCCAATTAAAAAGAAAAAAATATAGGGACTTAATTGAAAATTTCATGAAACAATAGGGACCAACAGAATAATTAAACCTATTTTTAATGAAAACATTCAGCTATATATAATGTGAAATATCTAGTGTATAGAATAAAAATTCAAAAAAATAAGATACCGTTAAATAAATCAAAATAAAACCCTAATCACTACGGATCCTGATAATCATTATCATTCTCCTAGCCCTGCTGAGGCGACAATCTAGGTGGTGGTGTCGGTGCTTGTCCTGACTCCTTTGTAGAGGATGGAGAGCCCCTCCAGCATGTCTACCTATCGTTATGTATACCTGAAACAATGTAATTATGTCATAATCTAATTAAAGTTTAGTAAAAAAAATACATAAGATAAAACTAACCCTAGCATGCATTATAATTATACAATCTTACAAATTAAAGTTTAAACATATAACAAGCTAGTTAAACTATACTTAGGTTATCCTTATTCAGATTCATCATTTTCTTCTAGTTCATTGATGAACGGACTTTTGTGGTGATCTAGAATTTTACATAAACTCTCGTTGCAAGTATAGTTTCTAGACCAACAAGAATCCCTTCATATAAAAGTTTGGTTGTCATAAGTAACAAACCCCTAAAAATAATAACCGAAGTATTCAAACCTCTGTCATCTCTCAAGGAATTGTAGGGAAGTGTTCTTATTATTGGTTATGAGTTGTATCTTTGGGGTTTTGAGATAGGAAACAAGAAAAGTAAATTGCAAGAAAATTCAAATGATAACAAGGTCTTGGCAAGGTCTGGTGGTCACGTATCTCTATCCTTATCACTAACCACAATATGAGAATTGGCAAGGATCAATCCCATTAAGCCATCTTCTAACTAGAGTGAAGGAAAGTGAAATGAGCTATATCAATCCAAATTCATAAGTCATAACTCTCCACCAATTCAATTAGTGAGAACTAGAGTCAATGGCTACCAATCATAAATTACTTGGACATTAGTAACTCAAGGGTTCCTAAGTTACCATCCCAAGGCAAGAATATAAAAGTCTAAGTTAAAACCTTCTCAAGCATTTCATCAAACACTTTGAGGGCATAAAATGAAAACATAGAAAATTAATGGGAGAATATTAAATCTAAGCAACCAATTGCAAACATCAATGAAAACCAATGAAGGAAGAAGCAATAAACATGAAATTCCTCAAATTGCATTAATAGGAAAGTTGAATCTAGCTTGAGAGTTCATAAACTAAATTGGCAACATAAAGTAATCAATGAGGGAAACAAGTAAACTGGAACGCTTGAACAATTAAGAGTAGAAGAAAAACTAAATTGAAACAAGATAGAATTCAGAAATCCAAAAAGGAATAAAACCAAGACCCTAAAACCTAGAGAGAGGAGAGAGCCTCTCTCTCTCTCTATAAAACTACATCTAAACATAAGATTATGTATATTGAGAAGTCAAATCCTTGATTCCTCCACTATGCAGCCTCTAATCTCTGTTTTTGGGCTAAAACCTAGGCCAAAAACAAGCCCCAGTGATTTCTGAAACGTATAGCATGTGGCTCATGCGCGCGTACGCGTCATGCACGCGTATGCGTCGCTTGTCTGCGCACTATCCATGCATACGCGTGCTTTGCACTTGCGCATCACCTAACAACAAGGCAACTATGGTAAATTATATATCATTTTGAAGTCCCAGATGTTAGCTTTCCAATGCAACTAAAACCGCCTCATTCGAACCTCTGTAGCTCAAGTTATGATTGATTGAGTGCGAAGAGGTCAGGGCTGACAGCTTAGCAATTCCTTCAGCTTTTCGTATTCCTTCCACTTTTGCATGCTTCCTTTCCATCCTCTAAGCCATTCCTGCCCTATAAATCCTGAAATCACTTAACACACATATCAAGGCATCGAATGGTAATAAGAGAGGGTTAAAAATAGCAAATTCAAGGCCAAAGAAGCATGTTATCAATCATAGTACAAAATCAGAAAGAAAAATGTAAAACATGCGAATTCAATGAATAAGTGTGAGACTAATGGGTAAAATCTACTGAATTAAGTACAAGATAAACCGTAAAATAGCGATTTATCATTCAGCCTCTTCTTTTGAGGTAACTTTCTAATCATCGAACTTGTCTTCTTCTTCTTTGTCTCCATCCACCCTTTTTCTTGATCATCATTGTCCTCTACTAGTATCATGTCGTTATCTACCCTAAGATCAATGATGTCATCATCTATAACAGTCGACCTAAAGGTGATCCAATCACTAGTTTGAACCACCATCTTTGAAGAAGTTAGATCATCAATTTAATAAGGTTCTTGATCCTTATTCCATCAGACTCGATGTGACATCTTGTCTTAGTCTTTACTACAACCACCCAACTAGACTTGCATGACTCCGGATAAGACAAATAGTATATTTATCGTACATTTTGAGATAGAATAAAAGGATCATAATACCTATATTTTTTGGTCACATTTATTTCAGTGATATTATAGTCCTAGTGCTTTCGTATTCTTAGTCTCGGACTTGAATCATATCTTTCACATTTAAGCACATACCTTGTACGTAGTGTGATAAAAATACTCTAATTGAATTATTTTGGCTAGGAATACTTCATAGATGCTACCCTCAATCCAAGTTTTGTTCTTCAGTTCGCTTGAATGATCCAATCAATCTCTCAAAATAGTACATCCACCTAAATTATACTGGCCCATACACTCTTGTTTCGTATGGCATGTGAATTGCTAAGTGTTTCATCACATAAAAAATCCTAGAGGGAATATCCTCTCTAACTTACAAAGTATGATGGAAATGTTCTTTTTCATGACAATGAGATTATTAATCATAAGTTTCGTAGCACACTACTCCCTAAAGAGCTCATTTATTTCTGTGAGGGGTTCCCAAATGTTGGTAGAAAGTTCTTTGAACGCAAAAAAAAAAGCAATGACTCCATAAATACATGACAATCATAACTCTTCAACCTAGTAATAAGCTTACCGTGTGAGACATTTAATTTTCACACCAACCCAAGTTAGAGACTTAACTATTAGGAAACTTCAGTCCCCCCTAATCTACCTACAAATATTTTGTCTCTAATCCTTTGTTAGAGTGAACACAACTTTTGGTTTAACCCATCGGTCATTGTCAAGTCTCTTTAAGTTCAGATCTTACCACCTACAAATGTCCACTAAGTCTAACTTTGCCTTATCATTATCCTTGGTTCGCTCATCGTCTATTGCCGTGTGCATGATGTTGTCAAACACGTTTTTTTCAATATGCATCACGTCAAGACAATGACAAACTATGTATTTTCAATAAGGCAACTCCCAAAATATATTTATTTCATCAATTATGCTCCCTACCATATGTCGAAGGTCTCAACCCTGCCCTGTTATCCTAGTTTCTTGCTCAATTATATTCTTCCTAAATGAGTCTTTATTGCGTCAAAAAGGATGATCAAACTCAAGGAATCTTTGATAAAAACAAACCACGAATTCTTATCCAATTCTTCAGCTAAAATGACTTTGTATCATCCATACAAATGGGACACGATATTCTATCGAGTAGACCATCCGAACAACATCCTGTATAAAAGTCATTGATGGTCTACATCAATATAACATGTATTTGAAAATTTATTTTAGTTGAAATATCATACGTCTCTACATAAAGGGAAGACATCAATTTTGACCTTTGGATTGCTTGGACTGGGTATGATACAAGTTAAGAACATATATGGCTCCTTCATGCATATTTTGGGAAATAGATTATAAGGAGTCATCACAACAGGCTAACAAGAGTACAAGTTACTGAAATTAGAGTTTGGTGCAAACTTATTAGATAATAAAGTTAATCTAACATTTCTATACTCACTCGCAAATGTAGAGTGGACCCGATCAAAGTGCTTTGAAGCCTCTCTATGTGACGAGTGCATCATAAAACTATCGGCTCTCTTGTTGTCACTATGCCAAGTCATGTGAGGCTTCAAACTTATCGAGGCATACAATCTTTTTAGCTTAAGGATTAGGGGCAAGTAGTGTATCATTTTGTTTAGAACTCTCTTTAATCTCTGTTTACCAATCGTTCTCTCTTTACTTGATATCTCATTGCATCGCAAAATTTACAAGTAATGAGGTTTACATTCGCTTTGTAATATAATATACAACCATTCAAATAATAATCAATTTTTATCAAAATTAGACCTAATTTCGAAGCTAGTTTCTTTGTCTCATAATGGCTCCGGAGGATGCCAGCAGTCCCGGCTGATACTAATTTGTTACAAAGGGTGACCCACTTATCAAAAGCCTCTTGAGTGTGATTTGACTCTGACTTACTACTCAAACAATAATTTTGCAGCAAGTTCTAACATATCATAAAATCTTTTGGCCTCCAAGTTAGGCTCTTGTTCAACATCTTCCATATCATTAACACCGATTGCATCAAACATAATTTTGTTTTATCTCTCTTGGTTATTCTCCCAATTCACCTCTTCCATATTCAATTCACTAATCACCCAAACCCTCCTTGATCGACCCTCAAACCTATTGGAATTCAGTGTAGACCAATCGATTCCATGCTCATCAACTTTTCCGTGTTCCATCCACACTCAATACACATCCTTGAACCTATTACGATAAAGGTAAAGGGTTATATCCGAAGGTCCTAACCACTTAGTCAACCGATACTTATAACACAGACATATAGATACTCCTTGAGACCTAAACGGTTCCATGTTAAAAACATATGTAACAAACTAATCAACCCCTTTATAGAACTCAGGTTTTAACTCCTTCCTCCAGTTGACCGATTATCCCTATCAAACATCTATATATGATGACTTGAAATAATTTTGCAATGAATAGCATAAAATTCAATCAACAACACAACCTATTAAATTTTTAAAAATTTTGGCAGAGTTTCTTCTATAATTAGAATCCTCCACCAAATATAATTTTCATTTTTTCACAGACCAAATATGTTTTTAAACAATTTTAACAAAAATTTAGTAGAAGTTTTTTATTAATTCAGAGGCCTCAACCAAAAAAGATTTATCAATTTTCACAAAGAAAACAGTTGCAGGCATAAATTAAAACAAATACGCATTCAATAAAATATCAAATTCTAACCGTTCTAGTGTGTAACCCTTTATTATTCCGCAATTTTTCAGCAAACAAGGGTTTCGAGAAGGTGCCACTAGGCAACCTTCTTTCCACTAGGTAACCTTCTCCCACTTTCGTTTTAAATCTTTATTCTAAGAAAAGTAAGTCCAATATAAAACTTAAAGTTAGAGACAGAAAACTAACTTGAATACTGTACAAACAACTCACCTATATATCTCAGCATGAACAATCAATGATAAAAGCTAAACGAAATTCAAACAAAAAAAATTCTGAAATAAAAATAAAGTTAGTAAATTATAAAAATTATTAAATAAAAAATCATAATGAAGAAATGTATATATGCATTGTGTGCAATATACAAGACAACCTTTTCAATATTGTGTATTCATTATTTATGCTTTCTCTGTATTCTCATATAACTTATACTTTGTATTTCATTTCCTTAATTTAATAAAATATCACTCCAACTTTAGTAAAAAAAATATTTGATACTTTAGTTTAGTTTCCAAAAATATAAGTATAAATTATCTTAGTTTAGTTCTCTTGGTATCTTTTATTTTCAATTGATGCTAATTATATACCCATGTAGATCGTTAACGACACACATAAATAAAATCCCAAATTAATTTTTTTAACATATTTTATTAATTAATATATCACATTAACATCGCATCAATATAAAATATTACAATAAAAAAGCCTAGATGATCCATACTTATGTTTTCAAGAAACCAATTAAGAGTTGAGACAATTAAATATTTTAGAGATTTTATTAATTTTTTACTAAATTTTTAAGATTGTATTTTGTTAACAAAATTATTTTAGACTTAATTCGTTGAAAAATGAATAAAGCAATCAACACATTACTCATATTTGAATACAAGAAAGTAATGAATGTTTTGTGAAATTACTAACAATAGATAGATTATTATCATACCTTTCTGATTGGCAGCAATGACAACGGCGCTGTAGTAGAGACGACAACGTGATGGTGGCGGCAATAACGTTGAAACAGAACTGAATGGGATTCAAAAAGAGGTTAGAGTCATTCATTTAAAATGTAAAATCAGGGATGGAATAGGGTGAGGGTTGGAATTAGGACAACTTATTTGGAAGAAGGAGGAAGGAGGTAAGACGCAGCTTCGGCGACTGAGGGAGTAGCGGTGACAGTGCATCAACAGCGGTGGAGACAGATGGAACAGCTCTATTTCAGGCGACTAAATATGATCAAGGCGAGTCCACGTAGTATTTGGAGGAGAATTGAGTTGGGCAGCGCTGGTGGAGGGTGGTCGAAGGGGCTATCGGAGGTAGAGAGAAAGAGATAGGAGAGTGGTGGAGAGAAAAGGGGGTTTTCGAAAGTGAGGGTGCTAGGAAGGTCGCGCATTCTGAATTTAGTTCACCCTTACCATCGCATTTGCCGATGGATAAATCTGACGATAACATATTCAAGTTCGTCAAAACATAGCTCCCTGCTAAATATGTTTACCAGCGGATAAATTCGATCCACCAGTAAATCCGCCCTAGTTTTCGGACATATTCTTTAGTTTTTCCTCCAATCATTATTGATAAATTTACTGTCGGAAACGAAAATGTTCCAATAATTCTTTGACCTGGCAAATTTGATGCATATGTCGTCAGTAAATTCGACGGTAAAGTCACCACTAACATGCGATGCTAAATTCAATAGTATTCAATGTTTTTCTTATAGTGTCGCCCGCACACTCCTCTTATGTCTCCTATCTACGCTTTGCTCTCTTCCTATAATGAAAGAAACTCTCATATCTAAGTTAATCTTCTCTGCCATTAGTGTTCTCCATTACTCACCTGTAAACTAGGAAGTGTTGCAAATCTCTTTTCCTTCTCCTCTTGCTATAACTCCTTCTTACACCCACCTCACCATTTTTATTTTCAATCCTTACATCTGTGATCTGTCCTCAATTCTTTCTGGCTCTCCCCCCACACTCACCTTAGCCATCTCCTCCTCATCCTTCAACTCTTCTCTATGTTCTTGTTATCCCATTCTCTACCACTTCTCATTTTTTTGTTCAAAATCTGGCATCGTTACTCTCTTTTGGAGGTTTGCTGATGTTGCTCCCTTTTTGAAGTGTTATTGTTGCTACTTTCTATTTAAAATATCACTGATAATATTCTTTGTTTTAGGGGTAATATAGACTTTTAAAAATTGTGTGAGTCATCTATATTGATATGTCAATTATAACTCAAAAACACTAATATTTTATGTCTATATTTATAATATCAATATTTTTTTTTTGAAATAAAGAAGCTCAATATGAAAGTAGAGCGAACAAATCTGTAAAACAATAAAACAACACCTATTTTAAACACCTAATAACTTATCCCAATGTCATCTCCGACATTACGATCAACAACTAAAGGGATCCTGACTCCTCCGCTCTTTGTAGTTGAGAAGAGTCATATTGATGATTTCCTTTACACATTTTTTTGTATTCTGAATCAACTTCCTGTTTCTTTTCAACCAGATGTTCCAAACTACCACAAAACCACAACTGCCAAGTAAAGTCACAGCCATGAAACAAGTGGTGAACATATTTAACATCCTTATTACACAAAAGACACACATTATCACTCGGATTTATAATTCCGAGACGACCCAATCTTTCTTTTGTATTCACCCTGCGTATCAAAACAAACCATGCAAACAACTCAATTCTTGGAGGGACTAACCCTCTCCAAATAGTCTTACTAAAACTATAACTTGTTACGTTATCTGAAAGCGTTTCTACTTACAACACCTACACAAAATTGTTAATAAAAAATACATTTTATTTATCAAACTTTTAGACTACTTTATTCTCTCTGTCAATAACTAATTTAATCAATCTTAGAATGTCATGTAACTGATTTACAAATTCTAACTCTTATTGAAAAAATTTATGCCTCCATTAAATTCTAAATCCACTCTATAAAATATCTAAATTTTTTATCTCTGTCTTACACTACATGCTAACCAAACATGGCCTAAGTGATGCCATCTCTTACATCACCAAATGATTACTTTTCCTTATTCTTTTCAAATGATTATTCCAATAGTATACGTGTCAATCAACTTAATAATTTATCTGTGGTTGGACATTTTTTAATGATCAAAGTAACCATGAGGTCTTTATTTGATCAAATTATTAATTAATTAAACAAGTTTTATGGAGAATTAACTACAATTAGCTGCCGTGCGTAACCAACACGCCGTCACCATCGACCAAAGATGAAGGATCAAATAGTGTTTTTTCTTCTATTAAAATAATCTAAATTATTTTTATTTTTATAAACGTCATCACAGTTTGTTCTTTCCTAAATTAACCACTTTAACGCTATTATATTTTGTTCGCAATAAATTATCATTTTGACCGTAAAAAATTGAGCATCGATCATTTTAATTTTGAAATAATATAAATTAATAACTCAATACTCATAAAAATTTGGATTATTCAAATTAGTTTATAGTTTTACCGTTTTTATTAGAATTATTGACTGGCGACTAAATCGTTCATTATCAGAAATAATAATTCATTCTTTCGGATTATTTTAAAGTGAAATTCATGTTGGGCAATGATAATCATATTACTATTCTCCAGATTATATATAAAAGACATGTTGGACATGGCAAATACACCACGAAAATCAGAAATTCACAATAATAACAATGGAAGATTTGAAGTTACATGGATTTTGGTATAGTCCCTTTACTATGAGGGTGGTATGGACCCTGAAGTTGAAGGGTCTAGCATATGAAAACATTGAAGAAGATCGTTACAATAAGAGTCCTCAACTTCTAGAATACAACCCTGTGCATAAGAAGACTCCAGTGCTTGTTCATGGTGGAAAACCAATTTGTGAGTCCATGATCATTGTTCAATACATTGATGAGTTATGGCCACAGAATCCATTGGTCCCTCATGATCCCTATGACAGAGCTCAAGCAAGGTTTTGGGTTGCATATTCTGAACAACTGGTATGTTTCTAATTAATAATAAACTCAATCATTGTGTTTTTCTAGTCTTTATTCGAACATCATATCCTCTGACTTGTATTTGAAGATCATTTTAGGATAAAAGTACACAATAGATGTAAAATTCTAAATAGCCAAAAGAGTGGGTCTGGTTTATGTTTTTATTTTTATTTTAGTGTTTCTAATTAATTTTTAAAATTTTGTGTAAAAAAAATACAAGGTGAAAATAAAAAATAATTTTTTATTATTTTCTTTTTATAAAATTAAATATTTCTATTTTGAAATATATATTTTTTATTATTTTATTATAAATGAGTTATATATTATGTCTTATTCAGATCTTTAATAATAGGCTAATATTTAAATTCGTTTTATATTAGATTCAGATTTTTAATAATAGGCTAATTTATTTCAGTTGTATTATATTAGATTTATTATTTTTTTTGTTATAGATTTATTATTATTTAATATTATCAAAAAGACAGAGAATGTCGTTTGGACCATGATATTATTACTCTTAATGTTTATGCATTTTTATTTTCTTTCGAAATCCATGCTATTGTATTATTATTTGAATTTGAATTAATGTTGATGAAATATCATTCAAAAACATGTTGTTCTATTTTTTTGGCCTAATCCATTACAATGACTAAACATTATGGTCCAACCTCCTCCAAAAGTTGTTCTATTATTTTTTGGCCTTTACAAAAAATCCAAAGCCAATCAGTAACCCACAAACGGCCAAACACACAAAAAAGTCCAATCCAAACATCTAATCATCATTAACCATAGTTTATAGTTAACACAATCATCCATCTAATTTCTGCGCGTGTTGCACCCAATACCACACGCGTCCTTCTCTCCATCATGACAACTCATTTCAGCAGCTGCTGAAATTTTAGGCATTTAACACCATAGAAGTATCTTAATTTTTTTATACATATATTAAATGTGTGAATTATTAATATATAAGTTTGGGGCAATGCATAAAGTTTTCTGCAGTTGTGCCACTAATTTACGTCGATATTGCTGATGACGAAGAGAAGGAGAAGGCCATAGAAAAGGTTCAAAAACTTCTAAAAGATGTTGAAGATCAATGCGTATTATTAGATGATGAGAAAAAATTCTTTGGTGGTGACAATATCAATATAGTGGATATAGCTTTCGGGTCAATGATCAAATTTCTTGTAACTATGGAAGATCTGAATAAATTGAAGGTGCTAGAAGTTGAAAAGTTTCCTCGCTTGCATTCATGGTTTAATAATTTTAAGAATGTTTCAATCATCAAAGAAAACCTTCCCAATAGAGAGAAAATGTGTGCTATTATGAAGTATATCAGAGAAAGGAAAAGAGAATTGCAATCATCTAACTAGTTCAAAAAGATGGTTCCTTATATGAAGTGATTATGTTCTTTATATATATTTGCTTGAAAATAATAAATGTTTAGGTTGATTTATTTACTTTGTTGTGAAAATAAATCAAGTTGAGAAGATTTCAACTTGATCACATGTACTATTATATTTATTTATTTAAGTGAATCGTTGAGATTTGTCACTTTTAATATTCTATAATTTTGTTAAATTTTAAAAAATATTCACATTTAATTTACCATATACATGAAATTAAGAACTTTTAATCATTTATGCATACATCTCTAAAGAGTTTTCAATGAAACATTAAAGAGATGTGTATTGTAATCTGTTATTGCAACAGTATTTATATATCATAATAGATAATACAACTTTGGCTATTAATAGTAAGCTGTTATAGTTCTGTTATAACTGAAAACAAAATGAGAATAAACTAAGCTAATTCTCACTTAATGACTTGATCTTGATTTTTTATCACATCTTTCTTTATCTCTATTATCCTCCCTCAAACTCATGGTAAGTTTGAAAAGAACCTTGAGTTTGAAACAAAATTTTTCACAGGTAGGAACCGATAAGGCTTTGGTAAAAATGTCAACAGCCTATTTTATAAATGAAATATGAGCAACCTTCAATTGCTTTTGGTTGACTCTCTCACGAACAAAGTGTAAATTCAACTCAAAATGTTTAGTGCGATTATATAGAATTAGGTTTTCAGCAAGCAAGACCGCACTAATATTATCACAGAATAGAGTGGGGGTAAGAGAAGGTTGAATGTGAAGTTCCTTCGGCAGGTTTTGTAGCTAAATAATTTTAGAATTTGCTGTTGCTAATCCTCGATACTCAGCCTTTATGTTGGATTTACTAACTGAAGCTTTCTTTTTGCTTAACCTGGAAACTAAATTGGAATCCTTGATCAGTATAAGCATGAAATAATAATCCTTGATTAAGAGTTCTAGCCAGGTATCTCAAAATCCTTTTTATGCACTTTTAGTGTGTAAGAAGAGGTTTTTTGCATATACTGGCTAACCTTATTAATCGAAAAATAAATCTCAGGTCTTGTAAGAGTTGCATATTGTAATGATCCTACTAAAGACTTGTATAAGGAGGGGTTATCAAATTCATCTTCTCCCTGACTCGAGAGTTTCAAATTTTTGACCATAGGAGTTGGAACACCTTTAGAGTGTAGCATGTTTGCTTTTTCTAACAGATTTGTAATATACTTTGTTTGAAACAAGTGATAAGAATTAGAAGACAATCTAGTAGCTTCAATGCCTAAGAAGCAGCTAAACTTTCCAAGATCTTTAAGAGAAAAAAATTGTTCAATTGAGTAATAGTTGTTTAAATAACACTGTTATCATTACCAGTAATAAGAAGATCATCAACATAAACTAAAATATAGAGAATAATGTTACCAGAGGTTTTAACGAATAAGAAAGGATCTTACCTTGTTCTATAGAATCCAAACCCAGCTAGAGTATGTAGAAGCCAATTTCAGAAACTAAGCTCGAGGAGCTTATTTAAGTCCATAAATTGACTTATTTAACTTATATACACATGCAAAATCACCCTATTGGAAGCCTGGTGGCTGAGACATGTATCCAAATTCATGAAGATCTCCATTCAAGAATACATTGTTAAAATCTAGTTGCCTGATTGTCTAATGAAAAGATAATACCACTCAAATTGTAGATGGTTTAATGACAGGAGAAAAAGTTTGATCATAATCAAGTCCCTCGATTTGGTGGTTACCGTTTAATCGAGCTTTGTACTTCAATATTTGACCATTAGGATGTCATTTGATGGCAAAAATCCATCTATATCCAATTACCTTGTCAGTGGTTGCTGAATAGACCAATGTCTATGTGTTTGTATTTTATCAGGCTTGTAATTCTTTCAACATAGCCTTTTTCCAATGTGATGATTTTAGTGTAGCTACAACTGAAGAGGGTATATGATTAATAAGATCAGAGTCGGTAGAAAGTGAGGTTGTGAGAGCCTTTGGTTTAACAATTCTTGATTTGGATCTATTCTGCATAGGAAATTTTTGTAGGGTGAATTTTCAAATTGGATGACACTGTCATTGATTGGTGTACTATGAGGATGTAAGGAAGTATGAAGTTGGTTAGACGTAGCCTGTGAGGTTGAGAGAGTACAGGACTAGGGGCAGTAGCATGAGCGGAAGTAGTAGTGGGAGATGACAAAGAAGCTGTAGAGTTGGCATAGAAAGAGAGGTATGAGAAAATTGAATTGTTGGTAAATGGAAATAGTTCAGAATAAGGATATGTTCCTTCATCAAACAAGACATGTCATGTGATAATAATTCTACTTTCTCTTGTCAAACATTTGTAGCCTTTGTGATGAGGTGCATAACCCAAGAATAGAGAGAGTTGTGACTTAAAATCTAATTTATGAAAATTATAAGGCTTCAAATAAGGAAGGAATAATCTGGTGGATGATGATGTAAAAGTTCAAATGGGAAGAAATTATTAGTATTAGAGGAAGGGAGTATGTTAATGATATATGTAGCAGAAAGAGATGCATCATCCCAGTGGATTAAGGGCATTGAGGCAGTGGCTAAAAGTGTTAAGCCAACTTTACTCACATGTATGTGCTTTCTCTTTGCCCTCCCGTTCTGATTTTCCCTCTTGCGCTAGATATTGAGTAAATGCGGTAGAGAGGTACTCTCTACCATAATCAGTCTGCAATTTGGTACGCAATAAATAAATGTAAGTATACCTAGTGTAAGCATCAACAAATAAAATATAGTACGTAAAACCATGAAAAAGGTATATGGGACAGGACCCCAAATGTCACTGTAAATCATCTCTAAAGGGACATGAAAATTAAAGTCATCTAGTTTAAAGGGGATCAGATACATATTAGCCTAACGACAATATTCACAAAGACATGATTTATTGAATTTTTAGAAATAAGGAGATTACATTGATTCATTACAGAGATAACTATTTTTGAAACACAGTGACCTAGACGTTTGTGAAGTATAAGTAGCGGAAAAAGAAATACAGGAAACAGAATCTGATGTAGTGGGATGACTAATCTTAGGTTCAGTTATGGTTACAACAATTCTATCAAATTTGTACACCCCATTATATGGAGGTCCTTGTAGAAGAATCGATTTCACATAGCAAATGTTAGGATGAAACTCAAAAAAGCATGCATTATCAGTGAAAAACACTCATTAAATTATGTGTAATTTTTAGAACTAGCAAGAAATTGTTTAAAAAAACACTTCTTGGTATCTAAATTAACTAAATAAGAATGACCAATATGAGAGATGTTACTACTTGATCCATTACCTATTGATGCCATGGAGTCTACTGATGAGTTTGGAAAACTCCAAATTAATATTTGTGATGAACAAACATTATTAAAATATTTAATTACAAAATTATTAATTTAATCTTCAATTAACATATGTTAATTAATAATTTTGTGATGCAGGTTTTTAATTGGGCCGAAATAAAAGGAGAGATTCCAAGCCCAATAAATTAAATTTCAGCCCTATGTAATTCTTGTTTTGTGATTGTTGGCTGAAAAAATTTTATCATTTGGGCCAGAAATCAAACATTACCATAAGCCCAATTTAGTTTTGATGAATGATCCAATGCTTGATCCAAAATTCATCAGGAAAACAAATGTTACTAATTGGGCCAGATTAAATTTTTGTTGCTAACAAGCCCAATATTAATTTTTTTGAATGTTTTCAAGCTTGGTCCGAAACCAAGCTAAAGAGAAAGCATATAGGCTTCATGCTTTCCAACAGATTCTATTGCTTGCTAAGGATGGATTTCAGAACTTAATATGCTAGCATTGGAAACATGAGAGAGAACTTGACTTTGATTTGATGGGAATCATTATGATTAATGCTATACGCTATTCAAAGTAAGGGAAGTAAAAGCAATCCATCAATATGTTTCATTTCATTTAATTGCTTTTACTTTAACTTCACATTCTCTCTCATCTCTTTCTCTCTTCTCTTCGGTTATTGACCAGGAAGCCATGGAAGCAACACTCACCGAAAAGAAGAAGCTGCATGCATCAAGACCATCAAGCTAATGATGGCAAGAAAAAGAAAACAAAAAGTATGCTGTGACTGAGATCTCCAACCATGAATGGTAAGATATGGTGACAAGATCTTGGCTTCTTCATACCAAAAATGGTTGATGAAGATTCGGCCAGCAAGGAAGAGATTCTTGGAGGCATGGCTTGTCTCTGACTCTGCTCAACCACCACAAGAAGTAGCTAGAGTGGCGAAGTGATGGAGGAGGCAGAGATTGGAGTAGATGAAGTCATCATCATCATGAAGTATCAAGGGCCAGAAATCCATCTTGGAGAGGAAGCCAAGGATGGAGCGCCCGGATTGATGAAGTGTGATGACCAAGGAAGAACTAAAGGTACTTGCATGTTGGATTTTGCACGAGTTACCTCTTCTCTCTGTGTGGCCGAACCGGATCTGCTTTGAAGGAAAAGAAGCTAAGCTCGGTTTTGTGTTTCAACTGTGAAGGCTTCACTTCTCTATAAAAGGGGTGAACAGTCACGGTTTGATTCAAGGGAAGAAAGTGAGAGTGCAAGGCACAGAAGTCTCATAGCTACCTAAGCATACAGATTTTCTTCTCCTTCAATGTATTCTATTTTGTAGTTTTTCTGTTTAATTTTGCCATGTCTTGAGTCTCATGGAAAAAGGCAAACAGTGAGGTTTGTATGAAAAAGCCATAGAGCGGAAAAAGGCAGAGAGTGCAAAATTAAAAGAAAAAGCCATAGATGTCTTAGAGTTCCTTTGTTCATCTATGTTGTGTTTCATGATTCTGTGGGAATCCCCTTGTAAGTTGGGTTAGCACTTTATAGTTTGTAATCAAGTTGATTATAGTGAAATTCCATTATTGTTGTGATGGAGACTGGATGTAGGCTGCATTGCACTTAGCAGCTGAACCAGGATATATCTGGGTGTAATCTTCTTTCTCTCCTACTCCACTTCTGTTTCTACTATTCAGGAGCAAAATCCAAAAATGTCTCGTGCCAATTGACGAGACAAAATGAAAATGTCTCGTGGCTAGGGACGAGCTAAAAATAGAAAAGTCTCATCTAAGTCCAGCAAGTGTTAGCAAGCAAAAAGGGGGCTAAGATTCAACCCCCCTTCTCTTAGCCACTGAAACCATCAATTGGAGTCTACAATTGCCTAGATCTTTGTGAGATACTTTATAGCAGTCAATCCTTGTTTCTTCACAGATTTCAATTGCTGAATCTTGATCTTTGAGGAGAGGAGCCATGTCATAAGGTAATCATCTTTCTTCTTCCAATCTTTGTATGTTTTGGATTTTGTTCCATCTTCCTTTGCAACATAGGATTCAAATTGTAATAGCACAAAGATGATCAGCAAGATTAGCATTGATAATATGAAGAGCAAGTTTCTGCCAACTCTGAAAACTATTTTCAGTCAGTTGATCTAGAACGGGTGCAGTAAAAGGTGGAGAAAAAGGAAAAAGGAGTACTTTGATGAAGAATGATTAAGGTCATAGATTGATCACCAAAATTCTTGATACCATCAAAGACTTTTCAATAAAATAGTACTGTTATACAATAGATGATACAACTTTAATTATTTATAGCAAGCTATCAATAAAATAAGAACAAATGATATCATAGATCTCTTACAACTAAAAACAACAACAACAAATCCTTGTCCCACTAGGTGGGGTCGGCTACATGAATCAAACGACGTCATTATGCTCTGTCATGTATCATGTCTACAGAGAGACCGTTTACATGTAGATCTCGTTTGACCACCTCCTGGATGGTCTTCTTAGGTCTTCCTCTGCCTTTCACCCTTGTCCATCTTCCATCTCATCCACCCTCCTGACTGGTGTCTTTTCAGTCTTCTTCTCACATGTCCAAACCACCTGAGACGCGATTCAACCATCTTTTCCACAATGGGTGCTACTCCAACTCTCTCCCTTATATCTTCGTTCCTTATTTTATCCAATCGCGTATGACCACTCATCCATCTCAACATCTTCATCTCTGCCACACTCAGCTTATGTTCGTGCTCCCCTTTGGCCGCCCAACACTCCGTACCATAAAGCGTAGCTGGTCTTATAGCGGTGCGATAGAATTTACCTTTAAGTTTTAAAGGCACTTTTTTGTCGCATATAAAACCATATGCACTCCGCCATTTTGACCAACCTGCTTGGATCCTATGATTTACATCCTATTCAATCTCTTCATTATCCTGTATGATGCACCCAAGATACTTAAAACGTTTAACTTCTCGTAGGATATTTTCTCCAATCTTCACCTCTATATTAGGGTTTTCCCTTCTCAGACTAAACTTACATTCCATATATTCCGTCATGCTATGGCTTATGCGCAGACCATACTATTCTAGAGCTTCTCTCCATAAATCAAACTTCTTATTTAGGTCTTCCCTTGACTCTCCCATAAGGTGATATCATCGGCAAAAAGCATGCACCATGGCACAGGCTCTTGGATGTGCTCTGTGAGTACTTCAAAGACTAATGTGAAAAGGTATAGACTTAAGGATGATCCCTGGTGTAATCCAATACCAATAGGAAATTCCTCTGTCACACCACCTTGAGTCTTTACACTAGTTGTGGCTCCATCATACATGTCTTTAATTGCACGAATATATGCGATCCTTACTCTCCTCTTTTCTAAAACCTTCCATAAGACCTCCCTTGGTACCCTATCGTACACTTTTTCCAAATCAATAAACACCATATGTAGATCCCTTTTACTACTACGATACCTCTCCATCATCCTTCTTAACAGGTATATCGCTTCGATGGTGGATCTTCCTAGCATAAATCCAAATTGGTTCTCTATTACTTGTGTCTCTTTTCTCAACCTCCGTTCTATCACCCTTTCCTATAACTTCATGGTATGGCTCATGAGCTTGATCCCTCTATAATTTCCGCAACTTTGTATATCCCTCTTATTCTTGTAGATAAGTACCAAGGTACTTTTTGCTCCACTCATCAGACATCTTCTTTGACCTTAAAATCTCATTAAAAACCTTGGTTAACCAGTTGATGCCTTTCTCTCCAAGGCCCTTCCAAACCTCAATCGGGATATTATCAGGTCCTACTGCCCTGCCATTTTTTATCTGCTTTAGAGCCTCTTTTACTAGGAAGTCTCGAATCCTTCGATAGTAGTCAAAGTTTTGATCTTCTTCCCTTGTGCATAATCGACCAAGGCTCGGAAGAGTCTTCTGTCCTTCATTAAATAACTCGCAGAAATAGCTCTTCCACCTTTCATTAATCATCTCCTCTTGAGCCAGCACCTCTCCATCCTTATCCTTTATGCACTTAATCCTATCCAAATCTCTCGTTCTTCTTTCATGGCTCTTTGTGATTCTATATATACCTTTTTCTCCTTCTTTTGTGCCCAAAGACTGGTAGAGACCCTCATATGCTCTTGTTCTTACTTCCCTTACAGCCACTTTTGTCTCTTTCTTAGCCGCCTTATATTTTTTCCAATTATTTGCATTGCGGCATAAAGATCACTCTTTGAAGCACTCCCTTTTTATCTTTATCTTTATCTTTTCTTGTACACTCGCATTCCACCACCAAGACTCCTTGTCTCTTGGTCCTATTCCTTTAGATTCACCAAAGCTTTCTTTTGTTGTTTTTCTAATAACTTCTGCCATCTCCCTCCACATCTCTTCTGTGCTTCCTTTCCCATCCCAATTTGCCTTTTTTCCTACCCATCTTAGGAAGCTTCTTTGTTCCTTACATTTCATCTGCCACCACCTCGTCCTTGGGTTCTTCATAATGTCTTTTCCTCAACTTTTGCTCAACATGAAAATCCATGACGAGCACCCTATGTTGTGTTGTCAAACTCTTTCCTGGGATAATTTTACAATTAATGCAAACTTTTCGGTTGACTCTCATCAACAAGAAGTCAATTTGAGAGCTGTCAAAGGTTGAGGAAAAGTCCAAAATAGTTTTACCCTTGGCATTGATCACCCTGAAACCATGGCCTCCATGAAAACTTCCATACCCAATCACTTCTCTTCCAACATGGCCATTTAAATCTCCTCCTAAGAAAATCTTATCTGACGAAGGTATGCCTTGGACCAAACTCTCTAGATCCACCCAAAACCTTATCTTGTGTTGTTCGTCCGAACCCACTTGCGGTGCATAGGCGCTAATCACATGAAAAACACCTCTCTCCACCATAAGTTTGATAGAGATGATCCGATCTCCCACCCTCTTGACATCTACTACGTCTTTCTTCCACTTCTTATCCACAATAATACCAACCCCATTCCTATTCTTCATCATTCCTGTATACCAAAGTTTAAAACTAGAAGTATCCAACTCCCTAGCCTTCACATCAACCACTTTTGTTTCTTGTAGGCACATAATGTTAATCTTCCTCCTTGTCATGGTGTCCACCACCTCTATGGACTTTCTTGTTAGAGTGCCTGTATTCCATGTCCCAAATCTCAATCTTCTGTCGCTCCGACCTTTATCTTTTACTTTGTGGAGTAGCTTATTTACCCTTGTCCGTTCACAAAAACGCGGGAACCCTAACTCATTCAACACTACATCCAGGCACTGATGCAGTGGCTCTTATTACTCATTCGACATCGTACTCGAACCATACAGCACGTTGCTTCCGGGCAACTGGTACACGAAATTGTGATCTCAATGGCTCCAACAACTTGGTACGCACAATTATAATCTCAACTCTTTTTCACAACTTCACATAACTAACCAGGAAGTGCACTGGGTCATCCAAGTAATAAACCTTACGTGAGTAAGGGTCGATCCCACGGAGATTGTCGGCTTGAAGCAAGCTATGGTCATCTTGTAAATCTCAGTCAGGCGGATTCAAAAGGTTATGGAGTTTTAATAATTAAAATATAAATAAACAGAAAATAAAGATAGAGATACTTATGTAATTCATTGGTGGGAATTTCAGATAAGCATATGGAGATGCGTTGTTCCTTCTGAATCTCTGCTTTCCTATTGCATTCATCCAATCCTTCATACTCCTTTCCATGGCAAGCTGTATGTTGGGTGTCACCGTTGTCAATGGCTACTTCCCTTCCTCTCAGTAAAAATGGTCCTTTACGGTTTCTGTACGGCTAATCAACTGTCGGATTGCTCGTCTCGGATGAAAAATACCATGCACAGATATCGTATGGCTAATCAGCTGTTGGTTCTCGATCGTGTAGGAATAGGATTTACTATCCTTTTGCGTCTGTCACCACGCCCTACAGTCGCAAATTTGAAGCTCGTCACAGTCAT
This sequence comes from Arachis duranensis, assembly GCF_000817695.3. Taxonomy (NCBI): domain Eukaryota; kingdom Viridiplantae; phylum Streptophyta; class Magnoliopsida; order Fabales; family Fabaceae; genus Arachis; species Arachis duranensis. Next base: position 103,410,202 of record NC_029780.3, read on the forward strand.
CCCTTCCCAGATCCTACTCGAAATACCATAGACAAGGTTTAGACTTGTCTGTTGACCACATATTCATTCTTTCCTTGGTGAAAATCTATTACTCTTTTATTAAAGTCACTTTTAGTAGCTATTGTTAAAGGATGACCATTGCTCTTGTGATGCAACAAGTGAGGAGAGCATCAATTATTAAAAAAGGTAATTGCAACTAAATCGTTTGTCCATTTGAATTCAACAAATTATGCTCTTCTCTGTGTTATTGTTGTTAATATTATTTTCCTTCATGCATGATGCCTTCTAAGCATCTCACAATGATATCTGTTCTAATTTTTGACAACATTAAATATATATCAATTGACCTTTGTCTTAATTTTTGACGTTTCAGTTGAGAGCTTTTAATACATACCCTTTCATTGTTCTAATTGATATTGTTAATTGACACAATTTTTCTAACCTCAAAAGTAACAGAATCTTGAGTTCGTAAGATTGTTTAACTTCTTTCATATGTTAAGCTCTATGTATCTATTAGATTTGATAAAATTTCTAAGCTTGTAAAATCTCCACACTGACATTCTAATAGATTTGACTCCAAGCACAAATAGACTCAAAAGAATTTTTAAGTCAATTAGAATTTTGTACTTATGAATTACATACCTAAATGTCAAATGAAAAAAGTTTTTTATAAAGAAAAAAACTACCTCACTCGCTGCCAATCCTCCTCTGAGAAAGACTTCTAATAGACTTGTAAGAAAAAGGAAACTCAATCCTAATTACTCAAGTCATCGGGTCAAAAAGAAACTTGAACCAATTGCAGTGTCATCATCTTCAAATGATGATGATAACAAAGACATGTTAAGTACATCCAATGATAACAATGAGGGACCAGCAATCTCTCAGAATAATGATGAGGAAGACAAGAGCAACTTGTCTAGTCATAAAATAGTAAGTAACTCCTCTTCTTAAGATAATGATGCCGATGCCTTCCGTCTCAGTGGTCAACTTGTTTCTCAGGTATATTCATATATTCTCACATCCTCCATATTAAAAATAACATTGTCTTGAAGAACTTAAATGCTGATGATATCTCTTATGCTAACTTTTTTTTATATCATATGTTAATCTCATTAATTATCTTTGCCCTCATTTCACTTTTCATTTTAAATCACCGCAGTTCTTCCGACTTCATTAATTGTGCCTAACACTAAAGATCTGATAGCTACCACATCTGATAAATTTACACCCAACACCAAATCTAATAAAGTATGATATGTCATTTAGTATGATTAATATCTCTTCTTTATATCCCTTTTTTTGTGTTGACACCATCTTTTATATTCTTGTTTAGATTCAAAATTATTAAATCTCTTTGAGTGAACTACCAGAAAAATAAATGCCAATCATTTCTATCTATGATCATACCCCTAATATTGTGGTGAATGACTTGTTGTCTGACTTAAAAAGAATGAAGCATTTGCATGTAGTATGGATACGAAGGCCATAGTTGAATTTTACTCTACTATCCAAAGCCACCTTCCAACAGAATAACTCCATATTACACCTTCCACAGCCAAGACCGTTGACAAATTCATCCTGCTTTCCTTGGACAAACAATTTATATCACATTGATATGTAATTTATAGCGTATTTACTAATTTACATCGTATTTATTTATCTTATTTACAGTGTAAACGAGATAATTATGAATGTATCTCGTTTACATTATAAATGAGATATATGGAATTTTTTAAAATAATTATGAATGTATCTCGTTTTTAAATTCCATATATCCCGTTTACCATGTAAACGAGATATGTATATTTGTAAATAAAAAAATATAATTTTTGAAAATAATTAATTTTATTAATAATTAGATATATGTGTAAGACATAATTTATTAATTAATTTATCTATTTCATTTTCATTAAATAATAAAATATTTTTTCTTATAATACCTCAGGTGCTAATGAAACTATTTTAGTGAAATTTAACTGTCTCAATTTCCGGGCGATTGCGCCAAAAATTCGAGTTTCTTTTGGATTTCCCTCTTGATCAATGACAACTCTTAAAACTGGAATGTTTCAAATAATAGAAAATATGAACGGTTTCAAAAGAACAGGAGAGAAATGCGGTTTTAACTCACTGATTAATAGACAATTGGACGCATCATGTAATTTAAAATTATCCATATAAAATCAACACATTATTTTCTTAGAAACCAACCCATTATTCAACTGTCAATGAATACATAAAAAAATAGATCGAATTAGATTAATTTAAATTTAAAAAATATTTAAGTGTTATAGCAAAGGACTCATTGCATCCCTAACCAATTCATTTCAAAAAGCATACATTCGTGTTCCTTTGATTTCTCAGCCACAAAATAATGCCATTGAGAGAAAATTCTACAAGCACATGACTATACAAGTCTCTTCGCCATTGCCAAAGACATTGCGATGACGAATGAAGTTTATGTCAAATTTTAAGAAAATAATATGCTGATTTTAAATGGGAAGTTTTAAATTATAAGATATGCTCAATCATTTATTAATCAATTAAAATTACCTATTTTTCCTATTATTTTAAAATTATCCATTTTTTCTATTATTTAAATATTTAATTTTTAAGAATTTGGTCTAATTTAAATTATTAATATTTTTTATTATTTTTAAAAATTACATTTTTTATTTACAATGTAAACGAAATATGTATATTTTTTCAAATTTCATATATCAATATAAATAAAATAAATCAATGCGATGTAAATTATTAAATACGTTACAAATTACATATTTTGGTAACTAAAATAATTAAATTATTTATTTAAAAATGCCATAATTTTCACTCATTAAAATTACTATCACAAAATTTTAACCTTATTAAAAATTCATATTAAAATGTTATTTTTAACTATAACATAAAAATTTAAAATAATTAAATTTTATTTTATATTATTTCATAAATGATTAATTGTTTTATTAAAAACTTATTAACTAATTATTTTTATAAAAAAAAATATTGTTA
>NC_029780.3:103413314-103418110 GCF_000817695.3 Arachis duranensis
AAATGTTGAGTTATTTTATTTTTAAAAAATATTTTGGATTGTTTTACTTATAGGTTAAAAATATAGAAACAAAAAATAAACATTATTATTTTTGACTTTTTTTTTTAAATACAGGTAAAATTTGCTTTTACAAAAACAAAAACTAATGATAAGACAAAAATTTGAATTACAAAAATTTAGTCTGCATAACTCAATCATGATAGTGTAAGATTGAATAAAATTGGGAAGATTTATAGGAAGTGGTTCTCGTATTCCGTTGCACTTAGCGGAACGTGATATTCCATCTATGTTGACCATTTAGATATAATATAAATTATGTGGACGTTCAAGATTTTGGAAACTTTTTTTGAGTGAACATGAAGAGGAGGAGCTTACGGTGGGCTTCAAACGGCTATGTAGTTGAAAAGTATTGAAGCTCATATATTATCTTGTCTGACCATGTGCAATGAAGCTTAGTGTCATGGTGTGCTTTCGGCTTTTCGCGTGGTCTTGAGCGTACAACCAAGTTGGCAATTTGTTAAAAATAGGCCTAATAAGCATATTTGTGTAATTATGGAAGAAAACAATTTTTGGTAATCATGGAACGAATAAGAAATGATCCTAATTGAATGGGAAGAATACTATACATGTAATTGGATAATTTCTTTTTTTAAAAATACAGCAATGGTTCAAGAAAATAAGAGATAAATTGAATTATGCAAAATACAGATAAAATAATATTCTTGATGAGAGAAAAAAATTGAGTGAGATTGTGAAATCGAATTATTTAATGTATATAAAATTTGTATTAATTTGTTTATTGTATATTATATGGATGAATTATTTGTGGGGTAAAGTTGAAATTTTTTTTAATGTATTATAAAATGAATAATTGAAAATAATATAGAGTTCTTTTAATATTATGCAATATTTTTGTATTCAGGGCAAATTTAAAGTGAAAAAAATTATTCTGAATAATTTGAATGAAAAATATATCCCTTCAAACTTCAAATTAAAGTACCATAGTTTTTTGTTGGTTATATTAATGAAAGAATTATTAAATTGACAAGTTCATATGAAATAATTAGTGTTGATTTATACGGTTTTAAAAATTGTATAATTAAATATTTATATTTCTTAATTTAGTCTTATACTGCTTTGAATTTTATAATTGGATTATTTTGATGTTAAAAATGTTAAAATTAATAGAATATTTTTCTTAAAAAATATGTAATTAAAGATCTGATTAAGTTTTTAACTATGAATACCTTTAATTTACAGATACCTTTATAACAATCTAATTATAAATACAGAATAATTAAATTATTAAAATGTAAAGAAATAGACAATAAAATAAAAGATTTGAGACAACACATACTCTCAATTATATGGAATTTATGTTTAAAATAAAATTAAAATTTAAAATTTAAATATTTTTAGTCTAATTTAATGGTGGTAATTCAAACCATAAATTTTGTGAGACTTATAATTTAAAATTAAAAACCTAGTTAGTTTAAATTAAAATAGGAGATATTATTAAAGTTTTTTTTCCAATATTTTTAATTATATTTTTTAATGAAGATATAATAATAAAGAAATGTAAATATTTTAAACACAAATTATATTTGTAACAAAACCAAATTTTCAAAGTGAAAATAAGTAAATAACATATTTCTGAGAATATTTTTTTTGAAATAAATATATGAATTTACGGTAGATCACTTGACCACAAGCCGCACACTAACATTTCTTTTAAGCCACTAGAAATTAGAGCTATTCTTTGTTGATATTTGCCTCTGCAATCAAAGTTATTTTTGTCCTTTCAACATCCATGCAAATGGGCTAACTTTTCGTACCATGAATATCATGTTCCGTTTTTTTCCTCCGGTATATGTGATCATTTTCCAGATTTATATCATATCCAACATTCTCTTGTTAACTTAAATCAATCAAATCGGAGTGAGACAGAAATTTACATAAGAGTCAAATTATACTTTAGAAAACGCTTCACGTGCGCCACAGTACGGGCTGGAGTTTCAGAATTTCAACCTCTAAATGCGTTCAGATTTAATATAAAAAATTTCATTGACTAAGATGAGGCAAAGCTTTGATACTGTGGACTCAAGTTAGGTGGGATGCAGTATGGAGATTCGACTGGTGGTGAAAGTGAGCTGTTAACCCAATGTTAAAGGTCAGATTTGGCCAAAATTTGGTTGAGTGAACTGACGGGACTTGTAAGTTGTAACCCCTGCTAACAGCCGCATGGCTTAGGCTTCTGGACTTGGCATTGAGGTCCGATTAATCATGGGCCCTTTAATGACATATTGAGGTAAAACCCAACAAATAAAAAGAAAAGAAATAACCAACTTGGGTTGGTCGAGTGGTCAACTCACTCGTCAGCTTAAGTAAGTGTTGGGAGTTCGAATTCTGTCTTGTGCATGCAGCAACTCATTGGCCAGCGGTAGACTCTTAAATGGAGCTTAGATGTGCGACGGATTAGTTCTTAACCTGTCGAGTTGGGGGATACCGTTTGGGTAAACCAAAAAAAAAAGAAATTAATTAAGTTGGATTGGTCTAGTAGTTAGTTCACTAGTTGGTCAATCCATTTACTTATGGGTCAGAATTTATTTTTAAGAAATGGAATATTTTGATAACTCAATATGGTTTTTTTTTACCAAAAATAGAAAGATTCGGACTCGCAACTTTTAAATGAGTATGGAAAGACTATGCCATTTAAATTATAATTCATTGATAAAGTGTTCTTTTTATATGGCTAAGTTGACCAAAATAAAAAAAAAGAAATTAAATTTATAAAATCAGAATTGAGACAGAAAAAACATTGCAAAAAATAATTAAAAAAATAACACTTCAACAAAAAAAGATTAAACACAATCTTTTTTACGTAGCTTTTGTTATATATCAAAATTAATGATTCCGAAAAATCAGTTTTTGAAGATTTAGGGATAGGAAGCAATTCAGATAAGAGAAGTTTAAAACGTCTTTATTTAAAGTTATTTTTTAATAATTAAAATTTAATACATATAATTAATTAAATCGTGTTATTTTTGTCAAAATTAGATCAGATAAATTGATTTGACTAAAAAATTGGTAAATTATATTTTGAATCGATTTCAAAAAAATATATAATAACAGTATTTTAGTCATTTTCTATATAAAAAAATAATTTAGACCGGTTTAAGATTTATTTAATTTACTGAATTTTCGATCAAATCAATTTATGTGATCTAATTTTGACAAAAATAAATAATTTAATCAATTATATACATTAAATTTTAATTATTAGAAAACATCTTAAAAAAATATCTTTTAAACGTCTTTATTTAAGTGACTCCCTTAAAGATATTATAAATTTGTTATTAAATTATTTTTGCTATATAATTCAGTTTTGATACATAACAAGAATAAAATTGATGTACTTAATTCAGTTTTCATATATAACAAGAACTAAATAAAAAGGATTGTTTTAGTTTAATTTTTAATGTAATTAATTTATTGACATATCATATTGTGATGTTTATAAATTGTATCGCAAACTTTTTCTGGTTTAACTTATTTTTCATTTTATAAATTTAATGGAAGTAAAAGTTAAATTAAAGTGTATAGATTGTTATTTTTATCTTCGGAATGCTAGCAAAAGTACACTGCATCTCATATAGAAAAGCATATATGTTAAAACAGAAATTGACTAAATTAGATCGTTGTTGTTCTTGCTAAGAAGAAAATGAGATTGAAACAAAGACAAACACTGAAGAATTTAATTACAATAAGCATGGATAACAGTATTCTAAATGTAACAAAACGCAATTTTTGTTAATTAGCGTTGAAAGCGTGATTCAACCACGGAGTACCTTCGAAACTCACCGTGCGCCGATCAGCTCCCCGCCTTTTCTCTCAAAGCTACAAGCTACCCAACGTAGTCTTTTCTATTTTAGATGTGGGGTGAATTGATAATTCAATAATTGCTAAAAAATAAAATTTTACAAACAACTTGATCGTACATGGAGTTCTGAAACTCCAGTACCGTACCATGGCACACGTGAAACACTTCCTATACTTTAAACTCTTATCAATTTCTTTAAAAAATAGAAAACAAAAAATATACTACATATTGAAATAAATTTTTACATTATAATTCCTAGTTTACTTAAGTTAATACCGTGATTGATATTCCAGCTAATTAGTGCTTAACCATTTTGTACACAGAAATTATTTGATTTCTATAAAAAGATCAACCCTCCTATATAAGTATATGTTGTTATCTTTTAAATAAAAAAATATTTTTAATAATATTTATATAATTTTATATTACGTAATAATATTTTTAATACATTAATTTCGAAAAATACTTAATAGTTGAATTAATAAAATATTGTTGTTGTTGTTGTCATCGTCAACAATATTAAGCATTATATATATCTATTTTTTCTAAATATTTAACTCATTTATTGTTCTACTGTTTTTTAATTTATGGAATCCGATTAAAGAAAATAATTAATAATTTTAAATTTCAATAATATATTATAATAACTATATTTAATTTCTTTAGTTAATGACATCTAATCCAAAATCATACATAACATATAACTTGAAGGTTGTAAATAATTTTTTGACAAAAGTATAGTAACGAGTGAAGTGTAAGGATGGCAAAATTCTTAGCGGGATGGATATTTATAAAAATTTATTTATAGAGAAGTGAATATAGAAATAATTTTATACTTGTGGAGATGAAGATAGCAATTCGTTTATTATACGAGACAAAGACAGGAATAGAGATCTTTACTCTGTAGAATCCGTTT
>NC_029780.3:103418294-103443986 GCF_000817695.3 Arachis duranensis
CTGCTCTCTCTTCTCACTTCTCTGAAATTCAGAACCTCTCCTTTCACCAGTCACCACCACCATCCACCACCTCCTGCCACCTCACCACCACCGTCCGCACCCTCCTCTCCTCACCTCTTGAAGTCAGTAGCTCCTCCTCACCACTCAGCGCACCTGTTCCCAGACGAAGAGAGCGTCATCTTTGCTGCTTGACCCAACGAAAGACAACGTCGTCATCGCCGCCTCACCCAGCCGAAGAGAAGTCATCGTTGCCGCCCACTCATCCAAAGTGAAGTCGTCGTCGCTGCCCCCACCCAGCCGAAGTGAAGTCGTTGCCGCCGCCAGACCCAGCCGAGGCAGAAGCGTCGCCATCTCCGTCGCGTCGGAGCCTTTTCATTGGTAACTCAACTTCTAATTTCTTGATTCCTTGGGCATTTTGTGATTTATGCTTCTTTTATTTCTATGATTTTTGGAATTTTTTGTGATTTTTGAGATTTTATTTCTCTGAGTCATGTGATTCTTGTTATTTTCTGATTTCTGTTAATTCTATTTATGTGATTTCTTATTTTTGCTATTTTATTTCTTGAATCCTAGAATTTTCTATGATTCTGCTAATTTATTTCTGTAATTTCTGTGATTTTTTGATTTCTGTGATTCTATTTATAGGATTTATGTGATTTTCTTATTTCTACGATTTTATTTCTTAATTCTTGGGATTTTCTGTGACAATTGTGATTTTATTTCTGTGATTCTTAGAATTTTCTATGATTACTGGAATTTTACTTTTATGAATCTTGCGATATTATTGTTGATTTATTATATGATTTTAATTTTTAATTATTTTTTTCTTTTCGATGTAGGATTCCACACAAATTGAAATCTACTATCACTACCATTACATAATGAAAGAAGGCTTGATAATTATGTTCTTAGAATGTGATGAATATGTTTAATATTTGGATATGTTTAGTTATGTTATGAATGTTTGGTTATTTGAATGGAGATAATGTTTGTTGGTAATTGTTATTTAATTCTTTTGAAGACTCGTAGTTATATTTGTAACGATAATTAAGGATTTTTTTTAATTTTTCTATGTTTTTTTTTTCAATTTTTCGATTTTATTTTAAAATTTTGGGAATATCTATGGGTATCCAAATTGCTGATAAATATGGGATTCTCATTACTGTGGCAGGATAAGACGGGGGCGAGGACGGCGACAGGTAATGGGGAGCAATAGACATGATCCCCTCTCATGAAAATCTATTGCCATTCCTATTGAAGTAACTAAACCAAAATAAAATTTTCTATTTGCAATTTCTTTATCTTTTTCTCTTCGTTAATTGTGTTATGTTTGATTTATTTTAGGTTTAATTATTTTATTGGTTTCTATAGTTTTGCAAATTTTTTAATTAGGTCCGTAAATTTTTTTTCTTTTTAATTGGGTTCCTACACTAATTTTTTTTCAATTAGGCCCCTCTTGACAATAATTGGGTTAATTGTATAATGTATATGGACCCATTTAAAAAAAAAATTGGTGTAGGGACCCAAATAAAAAGAAAAAAAAAATATAGGGGTCCAATTAAAAAAAATTGGTAAAAGAACTCAATTGAAAGAAAAAAATATAAAGACCTAATTAAAAATTTTGCAAAACTATAGAGACCAACAAAATAATTAAACCTTTATTTTATTCATTATGCTTTAATATTTCAAGAATTTATTAAAATTGTTAATATTTAGTCCACTTTTCTCTTAAATATCTTGTGTTTATTGACTTACTGATAGGTTTTAGATTTCCTTTACACATTTGCTTTACTTTTATACCTAATATTTATATAATAATAAAATATTTCAAATAAAAAATTAATTATCCAAATTTTTTATTTAATTTTTTAATTATTTTGATCCTTTTATCAGTAATAGAAGATATTATTCATAATGTACTATTAGCTATAATTTTCAACCATAAAATATATACCACTTCTAGCTAATAGTAATTAATATTAAAGTGACAATTAACTATTTAAAAATAAAGATCTAATTGATCATCTCAAAATATAGCTAAATTATCCCAAAAATTTTAGCTTTATATATAATAAATATTTAATAAGTAATTGTATGTCAACTAAAATTATGTAATCATATATACACCGATTAAAATATTGATTTTTTAATTTGTCTTTTTATTTGTATATGTAAATTATAATTTTAATTTGTGTTTTTATAATTTAATTTGTTTAGCATGCTTATATGCTAAAATTAATTCCAGTTGTGTAGGTTCTTTCTTTTCTCAATTTAAGGATCCAAAATGATGAATGATTCACAAGTTTGCCTGTGGTACAGAATTTGAATTGTGATTTGACAATTATTGTTAGTATTGTATCTATTTATTTTAGGATTTTTAATTTAAACAAATTAAATAAATATTTTATTTACAAAAATAAATAATTTTAAAATTATTACGAAAATGCATAGGATTACTTATTTCGTTTACAGTATAAATGAGATAAGACAGTGCACATGATACGTATATATCTCGTTTATAGTGTAAACGAAATACGTGCAAACTTATTTCGTTTACACTGCAAACGAGATAATACTAGGTAACGCCTATATATAGATATCGTTTACAGCGATGTTCTGGGCCCCATTTCCAACATATCCACCACTTTCTCGTTTCTTCTATCCCTTTCTGACCATATTATTGAGTAAGACGAAGATGACACACACAGATACACGTGATCTGAATATCAATAGGCTGAACGCAACATGGCACTACGCAGGGGCAGCCAATTTTGTGGTTAGTTTTATTATATTGACGTTTATTTTATCCCATATATGTATAGCAATGGTTAGGATACTTGTCAAGAACTAGAACATAATTTGTATCTTTATCAACAGGTCACTGATATGGTATAATTCTAGAAATGTGGTTATCGTTTTTCTGTAATTAAGTTGTTAACTACATAATTATTATTTTTCAACCGTTGAAGTTAGTTTTTTGGTTACATGTTTCTTAATTTATTAATTTAGTTATTAACTATCCAAGTTTGATAATTAGATTATTAAGTTAAAGTTTGATAATTAGAGTATTAATTACTTTACTTAATAGCTGAAACAGTTCTCTTTTCGAAATGTCTTTTGGAAGATAATAATTTTTGAAGTGAAACTTCACCTATTTTGGTAGAATTTGTGGTAAATAAAAAACAATTGATTAAGGTTATATAGAAACTCAAAAGATAATGAATATTTTATTATTTAAAATTACATTATTTTTATATTCATGTTGCAACAATAAGACACACACTACTGTAGATAAGGAAATACATGACAATAAGATACACACTACTCTAGATAAGGAAATACATAAGCAACTTAATTTCGTTTTGCACTATCTATTGACGGAAGGATATACATGTCCACTATTTGCTATTGTGGAGGATCTAATTAGTACTTTTTTTTTTCTTAAGAGTTAACTAGTCTAAAGTCGAAATCTTTGAGGATGTAATTATCACTTACTCTTCCTTTTTTATTGATCCATGGATTAGTCTTACATATGAAAAGATAAAACATTTACTACTATGATTTGTAGAAGTGTCGTAAGCAATACAGCAAGAATATATTTGTAATGATGATGCTGTTGATTGAATTTTTTAGCAGTTTTTATCCCAGTTTATTTTTCATATTTTTTATTTTATTTTTTCAGGAGATGGGAGGTGATAAAATTGTGATCTGGATCTGATTCTATTAAAAAAAATAAGATTGAAGTGGAAAAAGAAGACTCAGAAAAAGTGAATTTGTCATATGAACAAATACAAAACCTAAAAATAAAAGAAAAACCACAGAGTACACGAAAATACATATTGTTATTCACTATTTATAGCTATTAGAAAATTAACCTTACTAAAACCTAACTCAATATGGTAAATAAATTAACTATGGTTATGAGGTAATTACTATTGCTAGCTTTAACCTCTAACCAAAACAAATTTTTCTATCATTCTAACTAAAGTTACAAAAATAAATACTATCAAAAAATTATTCAACCATAATCAATTACAGCTTGCTTTTGTGAGCCATTAGATACCAGCTTAATATCATCTCCAACATCCTCCTTCAAGTTGAAACTGATTGAATTAGTTGCGAGTTCAGCAACATTATTATCATCCTCCCTTGAATTAAGACTTGTTGAAACCTTTAACTTTTTATCATCCACAGAATATCCTCCCTCAAGTGGGGCGTGTAGGTCAAGCATGCCCAATTTGAAAAGTAAAGGTTCAAAGACACCCGGTGATAACGCTTTAGTAAGTAAATCAGCCGTTAGATTAGCTGATTTAATAGGTAGCAATTTTAGCACCCCTGTTTGAGACTTCTCACGAACAATGTGACAATATACTTCAATGTGCTTGGTTCTTTCGTGAAAGACCGGATTAGCTGAAATATACAACGCAGATTGATTGTCACAATAGAGATTAATTGGCTGAAGATGAGATACATGACAGTCATTAAGAAGATAAAGAAGCCATTGACCTTTCCGAGTTGCTTGTGCCATGGCACGATATTCAGCTTCTAAGGAAGAATATGCTACAGTTGTTTGCTTCTTACTCTTCCAAGACACTAATGAAGAACCTAGGAAAAAACAATACCCAGTTATTGATCGATGAGTACCGGAACAAGTTGCCCAATCCAAATCAAAATAACCAGTCAATTTGAGATCATTATTTGAAGAGAAGAAAAGGCCCTTAGAAGGAAATTTCTTGATGTATCGAAGAATATGTAGTGGTGCCTTGTAATAGTCATCAGTTGCACAATCTAAAAATTGGCTGAGCTTCTCAACTGCAAAAGTAATGTCTGGACGAGTATTGGTGAGATATAGGAGTTGTCCAAGTAGTCTTCTATACTGTAATGGATCTGGTAATCTTGTGCCACTCTCCTTAGAAAGTTTCCCATTATATAGCATAGGAACTGAAGCAGGTTTAGCTTCTAACATACCATATTCCTCAAGCAAATCAAGAGTGTACTTACGTTGATACAAAGTAATTCCTTTGGAACTACGAGCAACTTTCATTCCAAAAAAATATTTCAACCGGCCTAAGTCCTTAATACTACATTCAGCATCAAGAGCCCTTTTAATAGCTTCGATTTCAAATAGATTATCTCCAGATAAAACAAGATCATCAACATAAACAATAATAATAGCCAAACTTAGTGTGCTTGATGAACAGAGAATGATCATGAGGAGATTTGATAAAACCATGTTATTGAAGAAAACCACTTAATCTTAAATTCCATTGACGGCTTGCCTGTTTCAAGCCATATAAAGAACAATTCAACTTACAAAATAGCACCATTTGGAACATCGAGACCTTGGGGAGGTTTTATATAAACCTTTTCTTGCAACTCACCATGCAAAAATGCTGTATTAACGTCTAATTGGTGAAGTTTCCAGCCATGGACAGCAGCAAGAGTAAGAATAAGTCGTAAAGTGGTGATTTTTACAACCGGACTGAATGTATCAAAGTAATCATAGCCAACTCATTGACGAAAATCTTGAGCCACCGGATGTGCTTTGTGGCGTTCAACACTACCATCTGGATTAAACTTCACTTTAAAAATCTACTTGAATCCAATGATGCGCTTTCCAATAGGCAAAGAAGTAATAGACCAAGTCTTATTCTTCTCAAGAGCGAACTATTCTTCTCAAGAGCGAACAATTCCGCACTAATTGTATTTCTCCAGCATTCATTTCATAAGTCTTTGTCTCAACCGTTATGGTTATTGCTATGAAAAAGGCTCTATGGATAGGGGACAACTTCCTATAATCCACCATATGAGATAAATCGTACCATTTGGAACATGATTGGTTACTAGAGCTTCCTGTTCTAAGTAACATACAATGATAATCTTGAAGATAAGAAGGTAGTTTATGTGTACGAGTTGATCGTCTAAGATCCTAATTATGCATGTTATCATTTGAATGAGAATTAGATGATGCACTATTTGGTAGACAAGTAGAAGCTACATGTGAATCAGTGAGTGATGTATGGTCACTAGGCTCATAAAAAAATCAGTAGTTGCATGAGATGGATGAAATACATTTAAATAATCATAAGTAAAAAGATCAAATCCATTAAAATTAGAATCAGCAATAATTAGAGAAGAGGCATTTATGTTTGTGAGCATGTCATCATGAAAAAATTTATAAGGAAAATAATGTTCATAAAAATTCACATTTCGAGACAAAAATAGTTTTCTAGTGTGAATATCAAACAAAATATATCCTTTTGTGCCAGCTGGGTAGCCAAGAAAAATATTCTTTCTTGCTCGTTTATCAAATTTCTTTCTTCCATGAGTTAATGTTGAAGCAAAAGCCAAGCATCCAAATACTTTAAGGTGACTAATGTTCGCATCCTTACCAAATAAGGTAGCATAAGGGGTTTTATTTTTTAAAACTGGAGTTGGAAGTCTATTAATTAAATGAATAGCGAAACCAATAGCGAAATTCCAAAAAGTTTTTGTCAAGGACGATTGAAACATTAATGTTCTTGCAATGTTAAGAATATGTTGGTGTTTCCGCTCAACAATACCATTTTGTTGTGATGTCTCAATACATGATGTTTGATGCACTATACCCTGTGAATCACAAAAAAGATCAAGTTTAAACTTAGGACCATTGTTAGTTCGAATAATCTTTACTTGAGAACTAAAATGTGTTTTCATATAGGCAACAAAATTCTGGATCAAACTGCTGGCCTCTGACTTTAATTTCATGAAATAAATCCATACAAATCTAGTTTTATTATCTACTACAGTTAAAAAATATTTATAACCTTGTAGAGAAAGAAGTGACATTGGCTCACAGATATCGATATGTATTAAATCAAAACTGTTTAAACTTGTTATTTCACTAAGGGTATATGTAACCGTTTCTGCTTGGCATAATGGCAAAAAACACATGGTTTAGAGCAAGAAGATACAGGAAACTACACACAAGGATATATTTGTTTGATAATATCAAATTTGCTTTGGGGTACATGACCCAATCTAAAATGCCATAAATTCTCAATAGACAAATTTGAAGTTTGTGTAACCAAATTTGCTGTCCTAAGATTAGAAGAAAGTAAAATCTTGTTACTATGACTTTGCATGTCTAGAATCCTAGTACTCCTATTATATGTTGTATTTTCCATGTTGTCTTTATGTGCTAACTCTAATACAGGAAAATCTAGCATGTATAATCCATGCTTTGCTCTAGCTGTACCAATCATCTTTAAAGAGGCCCGATTCTATATCTCACAAAGTTTGTCAGTAAAGACACATTTGCAATGCAGGCCTTTTGTAATTTGGGAAATAGATAAAAGATTAAAGTTAAAACTTGGTATCTACAGCACATCTGTGAGATAGAATATAGCTGAAAATACCACAGTTCTACTTATAGTTGCAGTTGTGTGTGTTCCATCTGGTAATTTTACTAGAATTGATTTAATATGTCTAAAATTTGTAAAAAAATGCAATGAATGTGATACATAATCAGTAGCTCCTGTATCAAGCACCCAAGAATTTGAGAAAAAACTTTTTACTGACAAAAATCGTGCAATTTGAGAGCTCATAAAAAGTTTATAAATCTCTAAAGATATACCTCCACTCCCTGCATTTGATTGACTGACATCTCTCACATTTGCTCCTTGAAAAAACTGTGCACACTCTTGCCAAAAAAAGGTAAGCAGTGCATCTCTCAAACTCTGATTGAATTGGGATTGACCATTCCTTGTCCTACTTGACATTGTGAGTGCTGCTCTCTTCAATTCCAGCAGCAATATGATTAGCCATAACTCCGTTGCTAGTCTCTCATGGTCATTTTTGCCTTTGTAGATGAGGTGAAAATCTATGTTTGTGGTAACAAGTATCCACAAGATGCCTTGCCTTGTAAAAATAAGAACAGGTCTTAGGTGCTGAATTCCTTCCACCTCTGCTTCCACGAGTTCCTCGTCCTCTTTCTCTAAAAACATTGCTTAGATTATTGTTGAAATTATGAACTGAATTGTCCAAAGCTGGGTGTAGGAAGTAAACACTTGCTGAATCTGCAAGTAGATTGGTACTCGATTGTGGCTGCAAACTCGATAGTTGGCTTATAATGCGAGCTAGATTTCAAACCTGAAAGCTCTCATGTGAGTCGTCCCTCGACATTAGGTTAGAAGGAGTGTTAGCCATTGATGCTAATTCAATGCTCTATTTGTATCCAAAAATTGCACCTCTTTCACGATCCTCCACGCTCACCACACCATGATAAAATCGTGATCTAGATCTGATTTTATTGAAGAAAATAAGACTGAAGTGGAAGAAACAAACTCAGAGAAAGTGAATTTGTCATATGAACAAATATAAAATCTAAAATTGAAAGAAAAACCACGAGAGTACATACTGTTATCTACTATTTATAGCTATTAGAAAGTTAACCTTACTAAAACCTAACTCAATATAGTAAATAAATTAACTATGGTTATGAGGTTATTACTATTGCTAGCTTTAACCTCTAACCAAAACAAGCTTTTCTATCATTCTAACTAAAGTTACAAAAATGAATACTATCAAAAAATTATTCAACCATAATCAGTTACAGCTTGCTTTTGTGGGCCATTAGATACCAGCTTAATATCATCTCCAACAGGAGGAATGCTCATTGGGAAATGAACTCCACTCTGCGAGATCACTAGTATCCCATTTTATTGTCGGGGCATTGGCTTATCCATGTAATCTAATTCAGCTTATTGACGAAAATGACAAATTTAATTTTGCTAAGACCGACAATTTTGTTAAGGAGATGGAGTAATGGAAGCAAAGCAAGCAAAGGAGCTTGAGGGAGAGAGAGTTCAAAGAGAACAAAGAAGGCGAAGAGGGTGTTTGTGGGTTTTTTTTTTGTCATTCTTAAATTTGGGACTTTGAAAGTATCAATATTTGTCTTTAAAATGTATCAACATTTGCTATTTATTATGAGCCAATACAACTCACATAATCAAATTTAAGAATATATTGAAAAATATTTTGTTAATTCTAACATATTTTAAACAGTAAAAGTTTAATTATAAAATTATATTTGGTTTTAAGAATTTAATTATAAATTTTTAAAGTATAGGGACAAAATTGTAATTTTATTAAAGTATAGAAATTAACTGTGTGATTTAATTTATTATTAAAAATCAAACAAATTTTTTAAAAATGGATATAAATGTAAGTATGTAAAAATTACTTACAAATACTTGAGTGCATGATATTAAATTAGTTATGCAAAAAATATTAGTGAATAAAATAATTATGACATAAATATATTATATAGTAAAAAAATTACATACAAAATATAAAAGTATAGTTTAAAATTCTGGATGCAAGATTACAACTCGCTCTTTTGTATTTGTCTTAGACTGGAGCTATCCACTACATCTTCAACTTTGATATATAACTTTAGAAGAATGTCAAGTGTACCTGAAACACCGGTATTTTAATTGTTTTAACCGTTAATCTGAATTATAAAAAATATATATAATATATATTAATTGAAATCAACGGTTAAAACAAATGAAATACGGGTATTCCAGGTACACTTGAAATTTTTTCTATAACTTTATATGTTGCTACTTCGGATTTTGGCAATGATAGTTAAACATCATTGAAAACAAGCATAAACCTAAAAAATTAGGTAACAAATCTTCACATGTCAATTCTACTAGACATTTGTAGGCCATTAGAGATATTCACTTACTCCTAAAATGATCCAAATTCACTAAAGTACAAAATTTTAACTTACTAACACTATTTTGTATAACAAACTCATCCAACTAGTCTGTCACATATAAATGTTACTCCATCAATAGAACTTTCATCGATTCAGGTATTTGGATACAAAACATATAAATAAATTGTTGGAATTTTCACATAATTCGAGATTATCCATATTAAATCATTAAGAAATAAAATACTTGAATGCGGAAGCGTACTTGAATTCATAAACATGAATCATACAATTGGAAGAGTTTGGATCTTGTGGTTCTTTCGATCTTCTTCAACCAAAACCTTCTGTTTTCCTAGGCGGCTGAATTGCAACTCTTCTGATGGGAAAAGAGCACAAAAGCGGCTTTGGTATATTGGGGACCGAAACCCTGAAGGCACTATTTATATTTGAGCATGGCTCCCATTAAACCCTGAAGCCCAAATAAAACAGTATCTAAAGTCCAAAAGATAATATATCTAAAATTCAAAAGATAATTATCTAAAGAACAAAAGATAATATCTGGTTTTATTCTCATTTAATTCTAAATCAAAAGTAATTGTGACTTATTCAATTTAGCATTTATAATAATAAATGAGATCACCATTATATAAGTCATTTAATTTGAAATAGCATAATTTGTGATTATAATTAATAGATGTATTGCCCACAAACAAATTAGAAAATTAAATAATTTCCTAACAATCTCCCACTTGGGCAATACATATATTCTTTCTTGACATAATCACATCTTATAAACTTTATGCGCGCATTTGAATGCTATTTCCCTTATTACTTTAACAATCTGGTCCGTCTCATACATTAGATATGGAACTACTGCAGCTTTTATCACATTAATGTCGTGATTGAACCACGACAATCACCATCCTAATATACTTAATGACATAAATCAAATTTGGTTGAGTAATATGGAAATTACATGCCAAGTGATTTCATGCATGTCTATTTCCAACTAGTCCAATGTTAAAACTTTATTGAGATCAAACACAAAAGAAATGTTGCAAAATGAACATTTCTCATAACATGAAATAAACCATAAACTTAATTCTACAGAAAAAATAACTCAATATCTGTCATAGGACATATAGCATAAAATAAACTCACACTAAACCAACGCATCACAAATATTGACATCCATCCGAGCAGTGTCCTCATGAAAGACTTTAGGGATCAATTCCTTGGTTAATGAGTCTGCTAGCATATACTTTGTTCCTATATGTCCTATAGAAATCTATTTTTCTTAAACTTTCTCCTTGACAACTAAGAACTTGATGTCTGTATGTTTCGATTTTGTCAAACTCTTATTGTTATTAGAGTACAGTACTGCTGACTCACAAAATATCTTTAATGATTTTTCAATGCCATCTACTATATGAAGCTCAATGACAAAGTTTCGCAACCATATGCCATAAAATTGGAATCAGAGTACCCAATGATCTCCAAATTTTCTGATCTCCGATAAGTAAGTATGTAATCCTTTGTTCTCTTTAGATAACGCATTACGCGTTTAACAGCTATTCAATGGTCTATGCCTAGATTGCTCAAGTATCTACCCAACACTCCCACTATAAATGATAAATCAGAATATGTGCAGACTTGAGCATACATTAAATTTCCTAGTGCTAATGCATAAGGTTTATCATGCATTGCTATCTTTTCAAGATCATTTTTAGGGCATTGCTTGAGACTAAACTTGTTTCCTTTAGCTACGGGTGTGTCCATTGGTCTATAATTTTCCATGCCATATCTACTTAAAATCTTTTTGATATAATCCTTTTGTGATAATCCAAGAATACCTTGAGAGCAATCTTTTAGTATCTTGATTCCTAATACAAAAGAGACATCATCAAGAATTTTCATTTCGAATTTGTTCAATAGGAATTTCTTAGTTTTATGCGACAAGCCTATATCGTTACTGGCAAGTAGAATGTCATCAACATATAAAACTAAAAATATGTATTTACTCCCACTGAACTTGCGGTATACACACTCATCTATAATATTTACCTCAAAATCATATGAGATAATGACTTGATTAAACTTGTGATACCATTAACAGGAAGCTTGTTTGAGACCATAGATGGATTTTCTCCTTTCTCTGTTGGATCTCCTTAATGACACTTCTTGAGGTTGTTGAGCTTGTTGTATGGATTGGGATTGAGGAAGATTCTTATTATTTTCCTGTGCTGTAGCAGTATCTTGAGCAATAATGATATTCTCATTGTTCTCTTGTACTGTAACTAGATCTACAATAGGATTTTCATTGTGCTCTTGTGCTATAACCGTATCTTGAACAATAATAGGTGCAAAGACCTTATCATTATCAGTTATAGAATCCTCATCAAAAGTAATATTCCTAATATTTTCTTTCCTCCAAACTCAACATCCTCAAGAAATCTCGCATTTTCCATTTCAAAATCAGACCTTGATGCAGGATTGTGCTTAGCGTAACCAACAAAGTAGCAACTAATTGTTCTTGAGTCCAATTTTCTTTCATGTGACCTATAAGATTGTGCCTTAGCTGGACATCCCCAAATATGCAAAAGCTTTATACTGGGCCTTTTTCCAGTCCGAATTTCATTAAGGGTTTTATTGACTGCTTTGCTTGGCACCCTATTAAGGATGTATACTGCGGTCTTTAAGGCTTCTCCCCAGAGTGATTCAGGCAAGGAAGAATGACTAATCATACTTCTTACCATGTCCTTAAGAGTTCGGTTCCTTCGCTCTGCAATACTATTCATGCTAGGTTTTCCTAGCATGGTGTATTGCGGAACAATACCACACCCTTCTAGGAAAAGAGCAAAAGGCCCGGGACGTTGCTCACCTGAACCGTCATATCTTCCATAGTATTTACCACCACGATCAGATTTGACAGCTTTAATTTTCTTTCCAAGTTGAAGTTCAACTTCAGCTTTGAAAGACTTAAAAACATCCAAGGCTTGAGACTTTTCATGAATTAAATATAGATACCCGTAACGAGAGTAATCATCTATGAACGTAATAAAGTACCATTGTCCATTCCAAGAGACAGTAGGGAATGAGCCACATATATCTGTATGTATCAGTTCTAAGACATCTTTAGCTCTATCGGCACCTAATTTTCTTTCGTTTGTCTTTTTTCCATTTTATGCACTCAATGAAGACTTCAAGAATTCTATCTGACACGAGCCTCTGAATTCTCTGTTTAGAGATGTGACATAGGCGTTTGTGCCATAATAGTTCCGAATTCTTATTTAGTTTTCGTTTTTACCCATTTGCAGTATTTTATTATTATAGGAATTTAAGTCAAGTCTATATAGATTATCCACCAAATGACCAGAGCAAATATTATTTGAATTATAGAAAAGACTGACTTTATTGTCTCCGAACGAACAAAAATAACCTGATTTGTCCAAACAAGAAACAGAAACCAAATTCCGTCTAAATGACGGTACATAAAATGTCTCTAATAAATCCAAGTAAAATCCACTCGTGGAACATAATCTAAAGGTTCCTATAGCTTTGATTGCAACTATATTGCCATCTGCCACATAGATGTATCTTTCAACATCACTTGGCGATTGGCTCCATAGGCAACCTTGCATAGTAACACTTACATGAGTAGTAGCAGCAGAGTCTACCCACCAAGTATCAATAGGTGCATAACGTAAACTAGCCTCAGAAGAAACGGGTTGAAACTTGATCCTGTTTCTTAGCATTTTTCTGCTGAAAAGACACATCCGCAGTAGTATCACGCTTTCTTTTATACTGAGAAGATAAAGCCATGTGAGCACTTTCAGTCTTATCTTGCTGTAGCCTCTCTTCTTCTTGCATACAGTGAGATATAAGCTCATTTAAGGACCAAGTGTCTTTTAGAGTGTTATAACTCACTTTGAATTGCCCAAAGTGTACAGAAAAGGAAATCAAAATGAAATGCACGAGTAAATCTTCAGACAACTCTAACTTTAGTGCTTTCAATTTTGAAGCAAGATGAGACATTTCCATAATGTACTCCCTTATGTTCCCTTTACCTTTATACCTCACAGAGACAAGATTGCTCAAAAGACTACTTGCCTCCGCCTTTTCATTCTTAGTAAAGAATTTTTTCAACATTCTTTAAGAACTGTTTGGCATCTTTATCCTCAGTAATTGAGCCCCGAAACGTCTCAGGAATTGAACATTTCATGATCATAATACTCATTCGATTGGATCTCTCCCACTTCTCTATTTAACCTCGTTGAGGTTTTTCGAAGTGGAGGTGGGTTTCTCCTCTCGAAGAGCTATATCTAGATCCATACAACCGAGGACAATCTCCACGGTATCCTTCCAAACTTTAAAGTTTGAACCATTCAGCATAGGAATACTACTAATTCGTGCAGAAACATTGGTAGCTAAAGCCATAGTTTCTAGATTAGAATAAAAAATATGCAGTAAACATTAGTTAAATAATGGGAAAAAAATTCAGATTGAAATATCTAAAACAACATTAATTTTCAATCTTTGGATAGAAAAATTAACTGTAAGTGATACTCTCATTGCAGTAATCAAATATTGTCAAAATTCTTGTCACACATTAAGCTTTTCTTTAGACCGACTTAATACGCACATGAAAACTTAAACTTTGTAACCTATTTATTACCACATATATTTTCTATTAATTGGCCAAACAATAACCTTTCTTTGGGCCGATTATTGACTGCATAATTAATAAAAAATAAACAAAAGTGTTCAATAGTTATTATTTGGCCAAACAATAAACTTTGTTTAGGTCGATTATTGTCCGCATAAATAATAAGCATTAATTTATTCTTTATTTGTTACCCAAACATGTATTTACCATCAATATGTGTATGTAATTCGGCCAAATATAGACCTTTCTTTGGGCAGACCAATATTCGCATGAATTACATATCAACATGTTCCTAATGTTGTAAATAAATCAATTTTTACAAAAGAGACTACTTTGACAGCATAATGTTCAATTAATTTATTTCAAAATCAAATCTTTATAAAATAGATGGTATAATAATTCAAATTGTTACCAATTTCCTTATGTAACAACAAAAAATACTTAAATTCCAAAAAAAATTAAATCTAATGGTGTCTTTTGAGACCTTAAAGAAAAGCATGATTATAATTCATGTGCTAAAAATTTTTGATCCGTTAAAATCAAAATCAATAATTATAATTCAATATATGCAAAACATAAAAAAAACATAATTTTGCCAAAAGAATGAATTCATATACACTGGTATAGAAAAAAGATAAACAAACGAAAAACCTTCCTTTTTCTTAAAAAAAATTGAATTTAAATCATATTGCATATAAAAAAAACTTTACAGTAAGTATGCTCTTCATATATTATTTGTGTATTCTTCATGTATTCTTTGTGTACTCTTTCAGTTTTATTAACACGTCTTACACAATTCAAAAGCAGCACATATTTGAATCTAATTTCACAAACTCAAATCAAGATTCAAATTCAAATAAAAAAATTTATAATTTTTTAATGATTTAATCATAGATGACTCTGATACCACTTGTTGAAATTTTCACAAAATTCTCTAACCCAAAGATTATCCATATTAAATCATTAACAAATAAAATATTTGAATGCGGAAGTGTACCTGAATTCATAAACATGAATCATACCATCGGGAGAGTTTGGATTTTGTAGTTCTTTCAATCTTCTTCAACCAAAACATTCTATATTCTAAGCGGCTGAATTGCAACTCATGAAAAAGAGTACAAAAGCAGCTTTGGTATATTGAGGACCGAAACCCTGAAGGCACTATTTATATTTGAGCATGGCACCTATTAAACTCTAAAGTCCAAATAAAATAGTATTTAAAGTCCAAAAGATAATATATCTAAAATCCAAAAGATAATTATCCAAAGAACAAAAGATAATATCTGGTTTTATTCTCATTTAATTCTAAATCAAAAGTAATTATAATTTATTTAATTTAGCATTTATAACAATAAATGAAATTACCATTATATAAATTATTTAATTTAAAATAACATAATTTGTAATTATAATTAATATATATATATATATTGTTCACAAATAAATTAAGAAATTAAATAATTTTTTAACATAAATTTATCTGGCCATTATTTTTTCATGAGTTCCAAGTGATGAACATCTTGTCCTATATACAATGGTGAGCATTGAGAATTAATTACATATTTTTCTCAAATATTTTGCAATGGTGAGTTAGAAAATACATACATTTTACAACGCTTCTATGAAAAATTGGGTAACTTCTGTATGCCTCAAATTCTAATAATCTGGTTCAAATTACTTGAGAATTTGAAAAAAAAATTCACTTACATAATTATATTTGTAACACTTTGATGCGAGTGATTATCTATATATACACATTTCATTTTGTAACAAGGCCTCGTGAAATGTTTTGAATTGTTTAACTACAGCTCGTGAAATGCTTTGAATCGTTTAACTACAGTATAACATTGTGAAATGTACGCTATTATGCATCTATGTCAAAAAAAGTGTTAAAATCTCATAAATTTTATGATTTGTAGTTAATAATTACTTATTATTAGTATTTTTAATAATATAAAATTATATCTAATAATATGAGATTATTTATTTTATTTTTATTAGTTAAATGATGTTAAAATTTTAATAAAAATGCTAATCTCTTAGACTTTCTATACGTGAAAACCTTTGTTTATATGTATACAAAAAATACTATATGAAATGTACTCTTATGTTTTTGATTTTGCGTATATTAATGTAAAATATAAATTTCTGTACTAATTTTACAATAAAATACAAATATAAATGACATAAAAATATAAGAACAAAATTAATAAAATAAATTAAAATAAATAAAAGAATAAACTAACATTTTTTATCCACAAATTTTCATAACATTGATAAATTTATCCACCAAAAGACAAAACAAATTTTATATCCATAAAAAATGTATTTCTCTCAACAAAACTACCCAAATTTTAAAAAATATTAAAAAATTTTAAACTACCCTTTAACTGAACCTAACCTAATCTAATCATATTTCACTTTCAATTTCCAATCTTCCTCTATCTTCTTCTTGTAGGTTTCAATAAAGTCATCACATGAATCATAGTTGAATACACCAGATGACTCTTAAAGGTTCCATTATCTTCCATCTCCATCACTTTTCTCTTCAAATTATTATTATTATTATTATTATTATTATTATTATTATTATTATTATTATTAAAAAATGATTAAAATATTATTTTATTATTTTATTAATATTATTACTTTTAGAGGATTTTTTTATTATTATTATTCACTTTTTCAAAAAAATACTACTAACTTATTTTTCTTGTTGGTGTAATGAGGATGATGATGCCATGATGATGTTTTTATTGTGCGCGTCTCTTTTAAATTAGTGTTGGTTGTGTCTCAGATAAAGGCTGAGAATTATAAAAAAAATCTTAAAACTTTATATCTATTGAAGAACAATGGCGTTGCTGCTACAACCTTTTTATAAGAAGAACAAGAACCTAATTCCTCTAAGATGTGATAACGATGAGGATCATGGAAGAAAGTAAGGTCATCATAAGAACCTAATTCTTCCAATGTATGATGATGGTGATGAGGGTCATAAAAGAAAATAAGGTCATAAGAAGGAGGCATAGTAGCCATACTAAATGGATTTGGTAGAAGGAGAAAGCATTGATTATGTGAAGAAGAAGGATTAGAAAAATCCAAAAAAAAAAATGGAGACGGAGAAGGACAACAAGAAGTAGAGAAGGTGTTAGCTGTGGAATAGGGATAGAATTGGGATTATGTTAGGTTAGGTTATGTTAGAGGGTAAGTTAAGAATTTTGAATAATTTTTTAGAATTGGAATAATTTTATCGAAAAAAAAAAGTCAATCTTTTATAGGTATAAAATTAGTTTTTTTTTTATATAAGTAAATTTATTAGCATTCTAAACATTCATAAGTAAAAATAGTAGTTTATCTTAAATAAAAATAAAAGATAAAACAAGACAAAGAATTAGAACTTACCTTTTGACGACAAGTAGCGAGTGAAATGACTTAAAAGCGAGAGAGAGAGGAGTGAAAGTTAAACGTGATGTTAGGAACAAGTGAAAATTTTCTTACATTTATAAGAAGGATCACACTAGGGATAGAGCTATACTTTTTTATTGGAAAGAGTCAACATAAAAAAAACATAACTAAATAAGAGGTCAAAAACTAAGATTAAGGGGGTAAAAATAAAAAATTTCACATGTAATTAATTTGGGAGAGGACATCTTTAGGCTGCACAAGACTCCGCTCTTGGATCACACTATGATCGGGTCAAATTCTCGATCTACCCTACTCCATATCAAATCAAGCGATACTTGATTATTAGAATTAACAAGTATAATTATCCGTGCCATACACGTGATAAGATTGAAATTATAATTTTAAATTTTTTTAAAAATTATTTTGAATTATAATAATTTGATTAATAAAAAAATAACATGTTATGCATTGTTTGTTTTTTTAATTTAGTATTAATTGGATTAACTTTAAAATAGCTATTAATCAGTTTTAATAATCTACTTTTTTTAATAAATCAGATATATATACTGAATATGATCATAAATAATATAGTAATAGTTAAATTCACCAACAAATATATTAGCTATTATCTCACTATAAAACAAATTTAAATATAAATGTTATTAGCACTTATAAATCCATAAAATCGCACTGTCTTTAATTCATGCAAGGGTTTACTTATCAAATAAACTTAAAAATGGACCTAGTATCACTTGAAAGAATTATGGAAAATAATAAACTTACCTTATTATCCATGAGAACTATTTCTATGTAAGTCGTATTGTTCTTGTCAAATTTAAATGGAACTACTTTTCATAATCTTATATATTAATTTTATTGAATAATTCTCTCTCTCTCTCTCTCTCTATATATATATGTTACTGGTTATTAAAAACATTTAAATCACATGTATTAATTATTTTTTTGTTATAATTATTTTATTTTATATATATGATTATTTTTTATTCTACAATCGTGCAATATTTTTTTATTTTTTATATTCCTATATATTCCTCAATTCCAGTCCCATTCATAATTAACAATTTTTTTTTATAATAGTGATGTTTTAATTTTTCGTTATCCTTTTTTCACGTATCTTTCTTTTTATTCTTAAATAGTGATGTTTTAATATTTTTTTCTTTTTTTAAATACATTTTTCTTAATAATTACATTATTAATCTGAAATATAAAATAAAAAAAGTGATACATATATCCAAGGAAAAAAAAACTTAAAAATCAGAAAAAAAGAATTTTTATATTAAAAAATATAAAAATAATATATTAAAAAAGAATAGTCGTAATATATAAATTGAGTCAACAATTTAAATTTCTCTAAAACTAATTTAATCAAATACCAATATTAGAAATAAATTACTTAAATAACATTTAATCTATTCTAGTCCTTATATGTGTATAGATTAGAGTCATTGTCGTAACGACAACCGACTGAAACAACATCGTAAGTTCAATTCGAATATTTAGAATTCGTGTAAATTCAGACCATTCCCTTGTTCTTTAAAAACCTTCTGTATCCTTGATAGAGTTGAATTGCAATTCCTTTTATGGAAAAAGAGTTACGAAGGTGGCTTTGATGTGTTGGAGACCAAAACCCATTAAATCCAAAAGGCCAAATAAAATAATATCTCTGATTTTATTCTCGTTTAATTCTAAATCAAAAGTAATAATGACTTATTTATTAGATTATTAGAATTGATAATGCTAACTATATGTGGGTCCAAAATACTATCCCGATTTGCTACTAGTTTGTAGCTTTTTCACTCGATTTATCTACATATTGAGCTAGCCTTCGTGGATCAGCACTCTCATTGGACCTAGTCTACACAATCTAGGTGAGACACAAAAATTAATGTTATTGTATTTTGTTTAATGATGTGTTAAATATAAAAAAATTATAAAAGTTTAATTTATTATATTTTTCATAAATTTTAAGAAGAAAAATTTAACGATAAAAAATATAATTATAAAAAATAGATAAAAAAATAAAAAATAAAAAAATAAAAAATAAGTTGCATTTTTTATTAATGTTTTTGGACACAAAAATTATAGTTAAAAAACGGGATCGTTTGGGCAGTTGGACCAAACAACCGACCACCTGGCCTTTAGTCCGGTTCGAATTGAACGTTGGACTGGACAATGAACCGGCAGGTTTGAGAAACGATTTGACTTGGCCGAATTTTTGCGAAAACCAATGAGCTGACGGGCTTGAGATACCCGGACCAGTTTCAAAATATTAAAAAAGGCAGTTTGACGTTGTTTCGAAAACCGAATCGGACCGGCCAATTGGTCCGCTTCAACCACGAACCAACAACATTAACGATCCGATCAGACATGTAAAATCGGTCATAAAAAACCGGTGAAAAACCGTCGAACCGGACAAAAGATCGGCTGGTTGGATCGAACCGAACCCGGCCGGTTTACACAAACAGGGAAGCTCTTTCGTTTTTTTTTTCCTTCTCCCTTTCTTTTTCTTTCATTCAGAAAGAAATCCCACAAACCCAACCACAAAACCCTAGCACCGTAAGCCTACCCCACCGCCGCAAGGAGTGGCACACTGCCGCCGCAAGGAGTGGCACACTGCCGCCGTCCGTCGCACTCAAAGTTCGCCATCCGTCATCTAGCTTCCATCGTGCTCCGATTCTTCAACCCCTGTTCTCTGTCACCGATCGCGGCTGCTTCCTCGAGCTCGGCGTCCGTCGTCTTTGTCTGCTCAGCCGCGCTTCCGTCGCCGTTTGTTTGCCGTTCACGTTCGCGTCTTCGTTCAGCTGTCGTCTTCGTTCGTGTTCTTCGCCGTTCACGTTCACTCGGCGTTCACCGTTCGCGTTCACTCGCTGTTCACCGTTCGAGTTCGCGTTCGTCTGGAAGCCACGTTGCTCTGCTTCAAACTCTGCGACCAAACCGGGCGCTCCACCCAGCCGTCGAACTGCTCTCTTTTGTCGCCGCCGTGAGTTCCCTAAACCCGCCACCATACAATACACTCACACAACACCAATACTATGCTTCAAACTCTGCAACTTCTGATTTCTATTACAATAAGTAATTATTTGATTTGGTAGTGCTTTGGATTTTTTCATAGACTGAATTAAAGTTACATAGTTATGTTCTCTTCTCTATCACATTGAAATTAAGCTTTGAATTCTCTTATTTCGTTATAATTTTACCACACTCAACATGTTTGATGAAATGCTTTAACTATATTTCTGGTTGGTTTTATAATTTCTAGCTTTTAGAAACTTAGTAAATTGATTGCATGTGAAATTAGAATAATTGGATCATAATAATTAGGAAATTTTAGCTGCATAAATAGCATCTTTGCAGAAAACATATTAGCATGATGATTCCACTTGCATTAGTGTTCTTCTGGTAAATTTTAACTGTTATTGTGAACTTGTTAATTTGCTAATTTTCTGATACATGACAGAGCACAATGGCGTCGTTTGATTCATGTAGCCGACCCCACTTAGTGGGACAAGGCTTTGTTGTTGTTGTTGTTGTTGTTGTGATTTTCTGTTCTTGAACTTGTTAAGTTGATAATTTGCCAAATTGTTGGGCTGCTGTTGTTTTAATTTGCCAAATTGTTAGGTTGCTGCGACTTAATTTGTTGGATTTTCTATTTAGGTCTTGTTCTTGTTTATTTGCTAAATTGTTGTTGTGTATTTATTGTTTATTTGCTGGATATTGGTGATCATTGACTTTTGAGATTATTTACTATGCAGGTTTAGTGCCATCACTGTTTTGGAATGTTTTATAATGTACTAATATTTGTTGCTGTTTTGTAATTGCTGGTTGTAGGTTTAGTGTGATTATTGGTTAATGTTTTGTAATGTTTGGTGCTGAATGCACCTTCATTTGGTGAAGCCTTTCTAGCACTAGTCCACTACCAACTTTTTTATTAATAATGTTATCAAATTTATTTATCCAAGTACTATGTTTATTTTTCAGTTGGATTTATGATAATTCATTTGATATTCTTCCTATTCTTGTCAGATATTTCTTTTAACATTTTGTGTATTGATGAGGAATTGTACTTGCTTGGTATCATACTTTCATCTGGCAATTTTGCATAAAAAAGGAAAATCCTAAAAGAGTAGTTCACCACTCCATTGGAAAAACTTCATATTACCTTATACCCTCAACTTAATACTTGCATATTTATAATTTATTTATTATTTTATTCTAAAACGATTTTTTTGGTTGAACCATTGGTTAGACCGATTGGACCAGTAAACCAATGAACCAGTGACTCCAGCGGTTTGATGACCGGTTCGGTTCTCAGAACCTTGTTTCGGAACCCACACCACGCCCAGCTATCTCACTCTCACTTTCACTCTCGAAAACGGCACTCACCTCAGCTCACCTCGGTTCATCGCCACCGCACGCTCGCCGCTGTCACCGCCGTCGCCGCGCCTCTGGCCCGATCCTCCGCATCGTGTGCTCGCGAATTGCGTCTCGCCTCTCTCCTCCGACTGTGCTGTGTGCTCGGAAGCTCGCGTCTCGCCGCGCCTCCGCCGGTGAGTGCTCGAGCTGTGCTTCCTGCAGCCGTGCAGCTTATCGTCGTCGTCCGCCATCACTGCACCCAACGCCTGGTGTGCTCCACTGCTCGCGTCTTGCCTCTCTTCCTGCTGTGAAGCTGTGCTTCCTGGTGAGTGCTCGCGTCTCGCCCCGCCTCTGTCCCTCCCTCGCCTCTCTTCCGTGGTTGTTGCTGCCTGAACTGCTGCTTGACGTCCACCTTCTGTGAACAACAGGTGAACATTTATTTTTTTTCTTCCAGTTTTTTTCCATGTTGATTCATTGATGTTATTGCTATGAATTTTATTGTTGATTGGTTTAGGATGCTGTTTAGAAATGAATATGACAGTGATTGAATTGAAGAAAGGTTGAATTTTATTGTTGATTGGTTTATTGCTGTGATGAATTTTATTATTAATTTTTTGCTGATTATGAATAGGGTTTAATTGTTGAATATGCAGTGGTTATGTTAATTGTTGAATTGGTTTATGAATCGGTTTTACTGATTATGAATTTTGTTGATTGTTGCTGTTGTAAAGATGCTAGTTGGTTTTGCTAATAGTTACTTAGTTGATTGATTTTTTTTATGGGATTTTAAGATGGCTTCATCAGAAACACCATCATCCCAAGAACAAGGATCAACTCTTGATACAACAATTGTAACCCAAAAAAATAACAATAGAGGAAAAACTGATCCTGCACGGGGCCATTGTAAACAAGTAGTTGAATCTGGGGAAAACATTCTGTAAATAAGACTGGGTTAACTAGTTTAACTCATAAGTCTGACCAGTTCGATCACCGGGTTGGTTCTGACTATACACAAAATATACTAATTCAATATCTCTTTAGTCTCTGTCCATGTTTCATTCGTTCAAACATAATTTTGTGTTTGTGTCCTTGTCATCTCAGTGTCCGGTGCCTAAGGTTGTGTTTGGCTGTTGTCTCAACATAACAGAGACATACAAATAAATACACAAAAGTACATAGACACAAAAAGACACTTAATTTTACATCTTGTTTGGTACCTTAGACAAAACAGATCACACTTTTCATACTTATACTAAAATGTCAATTTTACCCTCATCATTTCAGCAGCAGCACCACCACTACCACCACTTCTACCTTTCTCACTCTTCTTTCAGAGTTATCAAAAACTACCACCATCTTCAAATCAAATCCAGAACATAGTTTTTGATTGCGGATGGCGGCTCATGGCAGTGAGCCAAAAATCCGCCATAAAATAATGGCGGATGGCGTTGCGGAAAATGGCGGAAATGGCGGATTACCTAAAAATTGTATATATATGTACAAAAAAAACATGCAGAAAAATTGCAAAAATAATCAACTATAAAATCTAACCTATATAATCATTTTTCTAGTCATAAGACATCCAATTAATGCAGCAAATATAATAGAAAATTCAGCAAATAAACATAAGACATAGAACATAAAAGCTAAAAACTTAAAAGAAAGACCAAAGCTATTGTCTCATCATGTCTTTAAACTAAAGAATGATGAAATAAACTATCTAAATTCTAGCTCTCATCAACTTGGTTCCCCCTTTGGAGCTGCAGGTTGTTTCCTTTTTCTATTTTGTTGTCTTCTAGTATTTGCCGTAGGCTCATTTCCCCCCATTGGTTCAATTCTACTGGAACGGACAGCAGCTGCAGGATGAGCAGGAGCAGTGCCAGCAGCATGACCAGCAGAGGCAGAGACAGGGGCAGGGACAGGGGCAGGGGTATTAGAATCAGGGGCTGGTCTGCAAGTTGACATAGTGAACTAAACTGAATGGGAAAAAATTGGAGGAAGAGAGGTTTATGAGGGAAGTGAAGGAGACGAACTGAACGAACGAAGAAAAAAAAAGGGAATGTATGTAACTACGAACCAGGAAGAGAGGGAACTGTGGTGATGAGCGGCGGCAACCACCAGCGGCGACGGGGGCGACCACCAGCGACAATGGGCGGCGACGGGCAGCAGCGATGATCGGCGCCGACGGCAGGCACAGAGAAGAGAGAACAGAGACGGAGAGCCGTTTTTGACGTGAATAAGAGAGGAAGAGAAGTTTTTGAATAACAGAGGCTACTTAGGGTTACAGGTATCACTTAGGGTTTCCTAAATTACCCAATTACCCCCAATTTTTTTTTCAAAAAATCCGAAAAACACCGCCATTTCCGCCATTTCAATGGCGTTCCGCTATGGCGCCACCGCAATTGCGGCCGCCTTTTCATCTGCCGTGAAAACCACGTTGCGGTGGCCTTTGTATGGCGGCGAGGCCAAATTCCGCCACGCCATACCGCCATGGCGCCGCCATAACCGATATTTTAAAACACTGATCCAGAATTAACAAAAACCCAAATCCAAACTAAATTCAATATTATAAAATCAACAAAAAGAAATTTCAATCTCATCCCAAATGAAAAAAAATACACAAATTCAAATTAAATTCAATATGTATAAAATCAACAAAAACTTTTCAATCTTATCTCAAATAAAAAAAATACAGATTTAATTTTTTTAATAAAAAATCAAAATAAAAAATTCAAACAAATGTAAAGTGAATCAGGAGGCAGAAGAAGGCAGAGAAGACCACATCAGAGCACAAGGATGAGATGCGCACTACAGGTTGAGGGAAGGAGGACTGGAGGAGACAACGAAGATGCACAGAGAGAAAGAGAGGCAGACGTGATGTGGAAGGAAGACGAAGCAGATGCATACGGTATAGATCTACCTCTGGTGGCATCGAGTCCTCTTCTTTGTTGCCATAGATCTGTGGTGGTTCCTTGGCGCTGAATTAGTGGGTGTTCCCATCATCGCGAAGATCTTAAAGAGGACAAGAACTACAGAGACGCATGAGAGAGGGCGAAGTAGAGGGGACGTTCTCCTTGGAGAAGACGAACAGCAAGAGAGAGGTTGGAGGGTAGCGGCGTCGATGCCTGAAGCGAGCGGTGGTAGAAAGCAGAGAAAGCTACCTGTGAGAGAGAAGATGCTGAAGAAAGGCTGGAGGAGAAATTAGATGGAAGATGAAAGGGGCATGGTTGGAATTATTGAAATATTAAGGGATAAAGTTGTAACCGTGTCCTTCACAAAATACATGTTTTTTTACGGGTGATTGTGTGTAACCATGTCCTTCATAATTTTGTCTCTCAGGAAACAAACGTTAGACATGTACCATAGTATCCATGTCTTGATGGACATGTACAGCAAAACAAAAGCAATCTAAACAAACGCAGCCGTTTAGACAAAAATCCCCCCCACAGTCGCACATTCTCACAAATCACTGAAAAGTGAATACTGAACAAAATAACAGAGCTACATTCACTCACGGTCTCTCCACTTCTTGGTGCTATACTCA
>NC_029780.3:103444000-103464585 GCF_000817695.3 Arachis duranensis
GTGGCTTTGTCTCCGCCTTCGCGGTTCTTCTGTCACCGGTCCACCACAGTTCACCGCCTATGATTGCCGTCATCCACCCACACATCAATATTCGGTTCTGCTCTCACTACGCCGTCAACCCAGTCATCCACTCGCAGGTAAACGTAGATTACAATTTGTTCAACAATTGTTGAATCTGTTGTGCTTACTCCATCAGTTAATTGATGCTTTAGTTCTTACTTCGCCAGCACCAGCCTTACACCTTTCACCATTGTGTTCTTTTTTCTCTGTTTGCAGCAATGTTCATGAAGCTGCAACTATTATACACCACCAACCTCTGTTTCCATGGACCCATCTTTCCAAACTCAAACGCTGTTTTGGTTTCTCCACCAGAGAAAGCTGAAAAAGTTCCTCATAGAAGCAATAATGGCAGCAAAGGAACCACCTTTGTCAAGCGCTATTCTCCAGGATGTGTGAATTGCGAGACCCAGTTGAGGAAACAAGGTTTGGAGAAGAATTCCAATGATGGGGCTCTCGAAAAGAGAAAAATATGCGATGAGCTGAGTGGTAGTGGTGGTGGGAATTTGAAGGGGCACACCAAGTGTTCAACGAAATGGGCTTCTTATGGTGGATGTATCCCTGACATTCTGGATGCTTTGGATACTTTCCGGGATGTGGGTGAGGCATTGAGTCCGTGGGAGGAGAGGATCAACAACAAGGAGAGGAGCATAATCTTGAAGGAGCAACGGAGGTGGGACAGAGCATTAGAGATTTTCAAGTGGTTCAAGGAGAATGGCCATGAATTGAATGTGATTCACTACAACATCATGATTAGGACCCTTGGCAAGGCGCTGAAGTGGAGCCGTGTGGAGATTTTGTGGAATGAGATGAATGCGAGGGGGATCACAGCAACGAATTCTACTTATGGAACTTTGATTGATGTATATAGCAAAGGTGGGCTAAAAGAGGACGCACTTTTTTGGCTTGAGAGGATGCTTGGTCAAGGAATGGAACCTGATGAGGTCACTATGGTAACTGTAGTCCAATTATACAAGAAGGCGGGAGAGTTTCGGAAAGCTGAAGAGTTTTTCAAGAAATGGTCATTAGGTAAACCTTTGAGGCCAAATAATAAGAATGCAGTGGCTGCACCGGAAACAGAGAGGGTGGCATATTCTAATACTTCTTTGAGCTCACATACCTATAATGCCTTGATTGACACATACGGAAAGTCTGGCCGGCTTAAAGAAGCATCAGAAACTTTTGTTAAGATGCTTAAACAAGGCATAGCACCAACCATTGTGACATTCAATACAATGATTCACATTTGTGGAAACCATGGACAACTAGAGGAAGTAAGCTTACTCCTGCGAAAAATGGAAGAACTTCGATGCTCACCTAACACAAGGACGTACAATATTCTTGTCTCCATCCATGCCAAACATAATGATATAACTGGTGCAACGAAATATTTCAAAAGGATGAAGGAGGCTTGCCTTGAGCCAGATCGTGTGAGTTATCGTACCCTCTTATATGCATACTCAATAAGGAAAATGGTTCATGAAGCTGAAGAGCTTATATCAGATATGGATAAGAGGGGCCTTGAAATAGATGAATTCACCCATCCGAGTGTTATGCTGCCAACATTGATGCATATGGAGAGCATGGACATACTTTAGAAGCCGAGGAAGTCTTCATTCGATCCCAAGAAAGGAAGAGTCCAAGTGTTCTTGAGTTTAATGTGATGATTAAAGCTTATGGCATAGGGAAACGCTATGATAAAGCATGTGAATTGTTTGATAGCATGCAGAGACATGGGGTAGTTGCAGACACATGCAGCTATAGCTCTCTCATACATATTTTAGTCACTGCCGACAAGCCGCAGATTGCTAAGTCATATCTGAAAAAAATGCAGGAGGCAGGATTAGTGAGAAATTGCGTCCAATATAGTGCTGTGATTTCCAGCTTTGCAAAACTAGGGCAATTGGAAATGGCAGATGATACATATAAGGAAATGATTAGGTACGGTGTGCAGCCAGACGTCATAATTTATGGGGTGTTAATCAATGCTTTTGTTGATGTTGGAAGGGTTAAAGAAGCCATTGCTTATGCCGATGAAATGAAAAGAGTCGGGTTGCCAGGAAATACTGTCATTTACAATTCTTTGATCAAGTTGTACACAAAAGTTGGCAACCTAAAACAAGCAGAAGAAACATTCAAGTTGCTTCAATCATCAGAAGGAGGTGCTGCTGTATGGTCTTGTAATTGTATGATTGATCTTTATGCTAAGCAATCTATGATCGACCAAGCGAAGGGGATATTCGAGACATTGAAGAGAAAGAGAGCTGCAAACGAATTCACATTTGCAATGATGCTAAGTTTGTACAAGAAACTTGAGAGGCTTGATGAAGCCATTGAAATTGCAATGCAGATGAGAAAATTGCAGCTCTTGAAGGATCCGAAAAGTTACAATAGTGTGCTTGATTTGTATATCATTGCTGGGAGAGCCAAGGATACGATAGATACCTTCAGGGAAATGGTAAGAGCTGCCATTAAACCTGATGATTGTAGTTTTAGATCACTTGGAAATCTTTTGGTGAGATATGGAGTGTCAAGGGAAAGTGTTAGAAAATATGAAATGTTGATGAAAAAGGATTCTTCCCATGGTCTTCAGGCATGGACTTCAGCACTTTCAAGTGTTCTTGAAGTAGATGATGATTCTGATTCTGATTGTGATAGTGAATAGATATGTCATCTGCAAAGACCTTGATAGATTTTGCAGAATTTTGTTTACTTAAATCATATCATCATATCATGTATATAAACCAGCTAGCTAGGTATGAAATATAATATTGGAATTCTTGGTGTAGCTTGATTGCCGACCCCACTTAGTGGGACAAGGCTTTGTTGTTGTTTGTTGGTGTAGCTTGATTGGTTTTGCTGCATATTATGTCATATCATGTATATAAACCAGCTAGCTAGGTATGAAATATAATATTGGAATTCTTGGTGTAGCTTGATTGGTTTTGCTGCATATTATGTTGTATAACATTAAATTTGTGAGTGCTGTAAAAATGTAAAATCATTTTGCTTTTAAGAAATGGGTCATAGGATTTCTTTGTATTTAGAGGAAAAGGCTCGCTATTTATTTTCAATTGCTGACCTAATTTGCTTGTTGAAAATATCACAAGAATCAGAAAAAAAATCACAATGTGAGTAATGTAAACACCAAGAAAGGTAGCACCAAAATTTAAGAGGAGATCCTCTCAATCGTTATCACATCTTTTTGCGGTTGCTTTCTTGTCCCCAGCTCCATCAAGAATGATGGCATCATCTTTAGACATTGTCAATCACCTTGATCATTAAGAACTTTAGTTGTCAAAATTTAAAATTCAACTACCGTTACAACATTTAAATTAAAAGTTTATAATTTTAAGAGGAAAACCCCACCCCAATCCTTAACCATTTTATGAATTTCCATTCTGTCTCTCATCAATTAGAAAATGACATTGCGGCTCCTAATTACTAACTCTGTCAGACTTTCAGCCCCCTCCGCTAATGTTTCCATTCTAACTGTTTGCTTTTCTTGAAATGTGTCAAGATTAAAGAATGCTTATGAGTAGCTATTATGTGTCCAAAGTCTTAGTTTTTTTCAAAAGGCATTACATTAAATAATGCATAACGCCTCAAATTACAAAACATGTATTCATAGAAAGTTAGAAACTTTTACCAAGAATATGATTTGAGGGTAATTCTTGTTCTAGACTTTGCTAATATGTACCTCCCTTGGTGGCAATAAATGGTGGGCGTAATATAGATGACTTTGTATTTCTGTTTGTTGTGTATATATTTGATGTCCGCAAAGTTTGACATGTATATGTCTTTGTGGTAATAGGCTGATAGTTGCTGATGAATTAGATTACCCAATAACCAAAGACAGGGATGTGCTCCGTGACCATTTCATGCTTACCACTTTCCCATTTTCTAGTTGTATATTAATAGGTAAATTGCTTACAAGATGTAAACTTGTTTCTGACTCTTTTTGTTCTTGTCTTGTGAACTTAGTTACGAAGTACGGAGCTTTATTTGAAGGAAGAAAGAGGAGGGTGCAAGTGCCACAGGTTCGGATAATAGGACCCCCTTTGCCAAAATAAAGGTCTTTGTGGAAGGTTCTCGAATGGGCAGAGATGGGTTGGGCCAGAAAGTTGGTGGGTGACGCCAATTTCCTTGACTCTACTCCCTTCGCGAAGCTATTAGACTCGTGCGTTCGATCAAAGTTCGTTAATGACGTGCGTCGCATTCATGCTCGAATTACTAAGTCGCAGTTTTCGTCGGAGATCTTCATTCTGAACAGGCTCATAGATGCTTATGGAAAATGCGGTTGTTTGGAGGACGCGCGCAAAGTGTTTGACCATATGCCCCAGAGGAACACTTTCAGTTGGAATGCAATTTTAAGCACGTTGGCGAAGCCCGGTTGTCTTGATGAGGCTTTGAACATGTTTAACTCAATGCCGCAACCTGACCAGTGCTCGTGGAATGCTATGGTGTCAGGTTTTTCCCAACACGGTTGCTTCCAGGAAGCTTTGAGATTCTTTGTTGGCATGCACCGTGAGAATTTTGTGCTTAACGAGTACTCATTTGGGAGTGCGCTAAGTGCTTGTGCAGGGTTAACTGATTTGAATTTGGGGATTCAAATCCACGCTTTGATGTCAAAGAATCATTACTCATCAGATGTTTATATGGATTCTGCTCTTGTTGATATGTACTCTAAGTGTGGGGTTGTGGCCTCTGCTCAGAGAGCTTTTGATGGCATGAGCACAAGGAACATTGTCTCTTGGAACAGCTTGATTACATGCTATGAGCAAAATGGTCCTGTTGAAAAAGCTCTAGAGGTTTTTGTAAGAATGATGAATAGTGGGATTGAACCTGATGAAGTTACTCTAGCCAGTGTAGTAAGTGCTTGTGCGAGCTTGTCAGCAATTAGGGAAGGATTGCAAATTCATGCTCGTGTTATGAAACAGGACAAATTCCGGAGTGATCTTGTGTTAAACAATGCATTGGTTGATATGTATGCAAAGTGCAAGAAAGTGAATGAAGCTAGAACGGTTTTTGATAGGATGCCATTTAGGGATGTGGTGTCTGAAACCTCTATGGTTAGTGGATATGCAAGGATGGCAAGCGTGAAAGCGGCGAGGTTGATGTTTTCTACCATGATGGAGAGGAATGTGGTGTCCTGGAATGCCCTTATAGCGGGTTATACACAAAATGGAGAGAATGAGGAGGCTGTTAAACTTTTTCTCCTCCTCAAGAGGGAATCCATTTGGCCAACTCATTACACCTTTGGGAACCTGCTCAATGCATGTGCAAATCTTTCTGATCTGAAGCTTGGCAGACAGGCTCATACTCACATTTTGAAGCACGGATTTTGGTTCAAGTCCGTAGATGAATCTGATATTTTTGTCGGAAATTCTCTCATTGACATGTACATGAAATGTGGATTGGTTGAAGAAGGATGCCTAGTTTTTGAACATATGATGGAAAGGGATAATGTTTCATGGAATGCGATGATAGTCGGATATGCACAAAATGGTTATGGTATAGAGGCCCTTGAAATTTTCAAGAAAATGCTGGTATCAGGAGAAAAACCAGATCATGTAACTATGATTGGGGTTCTATCTGCATGTAGCCATGCAGGACTTGTTAAAGAAGGACGTCATTACTTCCATTCAATGAGGATTGAGTTTGGTTTAGCACCATTAAAGGACCATTATACATGCATGGTTGACTTGCTTGGTCGGGCTGGTTGCCTTGATGAAGCGATAAAATTGATAGAAGAAATGCCAATGCAGCCTGATTCTGTTGTCTGGGGATCGTTACTTGGGGCCTGCAAGGTTCATCGAAACATTTCATTAGGAAAATATGTGGCGGGAAAGCTCATAGAAATCGATCCCTTGAACTCTGGACCTTATGTTTTACTTTCAAATATATGTGCTGAACTTGGTAGATGGAAAGATGTGGTGAGAATCAGGAAACAGATGAGGCAACGGGGAGTGATTAAGCAACCTGGTTGCAGTTGGATCGAAATTCAGAGTTGCATGAATGTTTTCATGGTGAAAGATAAACGTCACCCTCGAAGGAAGGACATCTATTTAGTTCTGAAAATTCTTACAGAACAGATGAAGCAAGATGGCTACATGCCAGAAGTCGATGAAGAGATGTGTGAGGAAGAAAGTGATTCTGAACTTTTAAACTTGAATTGTGAAATGGAAATGCCAGTAGAGGCTGCACTTGGATAGAGTATGAAATTTCTTATGGCAAATGCTTTCTGGCATCCTTCACTTCGGACATTAAACCTTTTCTCTTTCTTGAAATCAGGGTATGGGCCAGAAACTCAGGATGAGGATCCTCCAAAACTTTTTTCAAAGCCAAGTTAAATGTACAGCTATTAAGCTAAAGCTGTAGGGCCTTAACCATAATTTTTAGTTTGTTGGTATTATTTGATTCCCCATCCATCATAGAGAAATTCTGTTATTTATTGATTTTGATCTTGTTATGTTTGCTTACCAGAACAATGAGCAAAAGAAAGTTTTGAAGGGCCTTTACAGAATGGACACATCCTTTGTCCGTGACTACATGTATATCATTTGGCACTTTGCCATTACCCTTCAGGTATTTTAGAACTACGATAAAAAATATTTTCTCAGTTTCTTACTTCCTCTGAATATAGAGTTGTAAATCAGACTTACTGAACAAGCATGGTAAAAAGCTCTTCAGTTGTAAAATCATCCTATTTTTGCTATTTGTAAGAACAATGCTATTTAACTAGAGAATCGGACAATTTGTATTTTATAAAAGAAATTACCAGGGAAGAAGGAATCTAGATGATGAAGAGAGCGACGGGGTTTGAATTGATTAAGTAATCATCAAAAACATAAAGCTAATACAACTCTGGCAATGACCAGACATATATACATATTTTATAAACAGCTGTTTGAAGAGAAATCCATGTGAATGAGTGAGTGGTGGTTATTATCTGCAAGAGTATTATTCTTTTTTTCATTGTGTGGGTGGTGGTTCTGCAAGTATTGCCACCTCTTTCATTTTCACTCCTAGTGAACCAATTAAGCAGCAGATGCAAGTTGGGTGTCATTATCGCAGCTGTTGGTATGCCTCAGCCCTTTTTATCATCTCTACTTGTCATCACTTCTTGATCTGATTGAGGATGCCTTGGCTTTTTGTGTTTTCTGAATCTATTCAATCATTGCAATCTATATTCACTGTTACAAAAGATATATTGTATTGATTTTATGTCTCCCTGCTTATGAATATAATCTATGCAGGGATGCTTTGGTTGGAATATTCAGAAATGGTGGTTTTCCATCCATTTATGCAGGTTGGGGAGCTATACTGTGGTGAAATGTTCCACCTTCAATTATCAAGGTTAATAATAGGCATTTCAACTTTCATTACATGTTCTCTGTAGTATCAGGTGTCAGGAATTGGTGGTTTGCTATTTTCTATATTTGTTGCCAACTTTGACCCTGGACATTTTCATGTCTTAATATGAGTGTAGAGGAAGCTTCGTATGATTGTTGATTTTTCATTTCTAAACTCTGCTGTTAGTATTCTTCTGCAATATTGCTTTTCTGAGTTCTTTGGGATAAGGTTTTGTTTATGGCTATTTTCTGTGAACAGTTATAGTTTTATGGATATGAAAGCTTGAAAAAAGTGATGCCATCGTTGTCATCTACTATTCAACCTAACGCATTTCAGACTGTAAGTTCTTGTGTTACTTGTGCTTTCATAGTCTTTCATTTTGTCTCACTAAGATGCATGTGTTTATGATCATTTTACAAATTTTTGTAGTTAATCTGTGGAGGATTAGCTGGATCTACTGCTGCTTTGTTCACAACTCCTTTTGATGTGATCAAAACAAGACTACAGACATGGGTTTGTAATAGGAAACCCTCCATTTTATTAATTCTTGTTGCTACTTTGAAGTGCACTATCAGCAAAATTGATATAAATTGAACTGGTGCTGCCACATAATTGTTGAAAATAAACCTTAAGATCTAAACACTTGGTGTCGCTATTTGTCATAGCATGAATTATTTATTTATTTATTTTTGTAGAAATAAAACCAGAGTTGGTGGTGCTTGAACGGAGATAGATTACTGGAGAAAAGGTTAATGGTGCATCAACTGTATATTTTAATACATGCAGTATGCGGTGTGTCATGGTAAATTTTAAAAGGTTAGATTTAACAGTGTTTATATAGTTTTCTGGAGTGTTTGAGAATACTCTAGATGGTTCTGGAACGTTCTAGAATGTCCTAGAAGGTCCCGGAATATTCTAAAAGGTTCTAGAAGACTCTGGAAGGTCATAGAGTATTCTAGAAGAGTGTAGATGTATATAGAAGTATAAAGAGTGGTATGAAATAATCTAGAAACATTTGGAAAGTTGTGGTAGGATAGATATTTGTAAAGAAGGTTCTGGATGATTAATCTGGACCGTTGATTAGATTTAATCTTCACCATCCATAAGGAGGTGGATGACTATAAATAGGAGGTGAGAGTTAGTGTAAAGTGTGTGAATCATTTGTAACCAACACTTGAGTAATAAAGTGTTCTTTCCACCAAGCTTCATTTCTCTTGTGTTCTCTTGTGTTCCTAGCTTTCTTGCTAAGTATTGAGGGTTAGGCTGACTTGGTTTTAGCTCAAGAGGTTGAGTAAGTCCGAGTGCCGGCACGGTAGCGTTGGAGTGTGTCTAAGGACGTAACAATTTGGTATTCGAGCAAGATTCGAGAGAGAGCACAAGTGGTTTGTGGGTATGGCTTCTAATATCACCATGAAGCATGTTGAGTCTCAAAGGGGAAGGGATGCTATTCCTTCTCAATGGGGAGGCAAGAAGGTTCGTTCTTCAAGTGAGCCTAGAGGCAAGGACTCTAACTTCTTAAAAGAGAGTTTCTGTGTCGGAAAATGTTCTATCCTCTATGGATGAGCGTTTTCAAAGGATAGAACATGACAAGGAGACCCTCGAGGTTCACGTGTTGGTAGAACTAGATGCTTTCAAAGAAAGCTTGCTCCAAATCGAAGAAAATCTTGAGAATTCCTTGAAGCTATTTGAGGAAGTTCGAGTTTGATTCAAGGAGGCAAAATCTCGACCAACCATTATAAGGGAGACGACAAAGATTGATCTCCCAAAGCCAAAGGAGTTAAAGGGCGTGAGGGACGCTCGAGAGGTGGAGAACTTCCTATGACAAATGGAGAGGTACTTTGAAGGCCAAGAGGTGGTCGAAG
This sequence comes from Arachis duranensis, assembly GCF_000817695.3. NCBI lineage: Eukaryota > Viridiplantae > Streptophyta > Magnoliopsida > Fabales > Fabaceae > Arachis > Arachis duranensis. The sequence continues at coordinate 103,453,276 of NC_029780.3, forward strand.
AAGCAATAAAGGTACGCACTGTAGCTCTCTATCTTTCTGATAATGCTACTTTGTGGTGGAGGAGAAAGTGCGTAGATATGGAGAAGGGTACTTGCAACATAATCACATGGGAAGATTTCAAAAGGGAGTTGAAAAGACAATTCTTCCCTGAGAATGTGGTTTATGAAGCAAGGAAGAAGTTGAGGGAGTTGAAGCACAAGAGTACGATTAGCGACTACATAAAGGAGTTCACTACTCTCATACTTCAAATCTCCAACTTAACATCAGAGGATGCATTGTTCTTCTTCATTGTTGGACTCCAATCTTGGGCAAAGTAAGAACTATAAAGAAGGAATGTTAAGGATGTCGATAAGGCCATCGTGGTGGCCGAATCACTCACTGAGTATCATAAAGGAGACTCTAAACCCAAGTCTTCCTCCAAGCCTAATTCTGCTAAAGGTGGGGGAGACAAGGGGAAGAGTTTCTCAACCCAAAAAGAAGAAAAATACTCTTCAGAGAAAGAGTACGAAAAAAAGAAGAAGGCTTTCGTGCTTAAAGGAGGATGTTTCGTGTGCAAGGGATCACACCAAATGAAGGACTATCTCAAGTTAGGGACTTTGGCATCTATCGCCGAGGAACGAGAGGTCCAAACTCAAGTGACCGAGTGTGTTGGATCTATCCAACACATAAATGCTGTGAAGGGCAAAGAGGCAAGCACTGCAGAAAAGAAAGGCTTGATTTATGTCAAAAGCCTTTATCAATGAAAAACCTGTCATGGTTATGATCGACACTGGTGCCGCACACAACTTCATCACGCCTGATGAAGCAAAGAGGCTTGGGTTGAAGATCACCGAAAAGAATGGTTGGTTCAAACCCGTAAATACCAAGGGTGAACCCCTTAAAGGAGTAGCAAAAGGGGTTGAGATAACTCTTGGTTCTTGGAAGGGCCTTGTGGATTTCTCAGTAGCACCCATGGACGATTTTAAAATAGTCATCGGGCTCGATTTGCAAAGGAAAGCAAATATAATACCTATGCCATACTACGACGTGGTATGCGTCATGGAGAACGGGTCTCCATGCATGGTCCCTACAGTCTCTAAAGTTGGCGGACCACCGATATTGTCTGCTATGCAACTCAAGAAAGGGTTTAAGAAGGGAGAGATTACAGATTTGGCTCTATTACAAGAGGAGTCAACATCCGAAAGAGAAGACGTTCCTCCCAAAATCAAAGAAGTCCTTGAAGAAAATAAGGATGTGATGCCTCCCGAGTTGCCAAAACAACTACCACCTAGGAAGAAGGTGAACCACAAGATTGAATTGGAGACAGAAGCAAAGCCGCCCGCCTCAACACCTTATAGGATAGCACCGCCAGAACTCGAGGAGTTGAAGAAGCAACTCAAGGATTTGCTAGATGCTGGGTTCATCCGTCCATCAAAGGCACTTTATGGCGCACCAGTCTTGTTTCAAAAGAAGCATGATGATTCATTGAGACTATGCATCGACTATCGAGCACTGAACAAGGTAACCATCAAGAACAAATACCCCATTCCTTTGATAGCCGATTTGTTTGATCAACTTGGTAGGGTCAAGTGGTTTTCAAAGCTAGATTCGAGGTTAGGATATCACCAAGTGAGAATTGCTGATAGTGATGAGCTTAAGACCACATGTGTCACGAGGTATGGATCGTATGAGTGGTTGGTGATGCCTTTTGGCTTGACCAATGTTCCTGCGACCTTCTGTACCTTGATGAACGAGATCTTTCGACCTTACCTTGATCGGTTTGTAGTGGTCTACTTGGATGACGTTGTCTATAGCAATACTTTGGAGGAATATGTAGAACACTTACGAATCGTGTTCAAGATCTTGCGAAAGAATAACCTATATGTGAAGAAGGAAAAGTGTTCCTTTGCAAGGGACGAAGTCCACTTCTTGGGACACATAATTAAAGGTGGAACTCTCTGTATGGATCAAGGAAAGGTGAAGGCTATCAAAGAGTGGGAGCCACCAAACAAGATATCTGGATTGAGGTCATTCCTTGAGTTGGCTAATTACTATCGGAGGTTTATCAAGGGATACTCCGCCAAGGCTGCACCATTAACTGATCTTCTCAAGAAGAATCACTCTTGGGAATGGTCAAAGGAGTGTCAGACTTTTGATGAGTTGAATGCTGCTATCACAGAAGGACCAGTACTAGCACTACCCGATTACTTAAAGGTGTTTGAAGTCCACACTGATGCTTCTGACTACGCTATTGGAGGAGTTTTAATGCAAGAAGGACATCCTATTGCCTTTGAGAGTCGCAAGTTGAATGATACAGAGAGGCGATACACTGTCCAAGAGAAGGAGATGACCGCGGTGGTGCATTATCTTAGAACTTGGCGTCACTACTTGCTTAGTTCACACTTCATCGTCAAGACAGACAATGTGGCTACCAAACTCAAAAGAAGTTAAGCCCCAAACAAGCTAGGTGGCAAGACTTCTTGGCTGAGTTTGATTTCGAATTCGAATACAAGTCAGGCAAGACTAATGTGGTAGCAGATGCACTGAGTCGCAAGGCTGAGTTGGCAGCCATTTCTATGGTAGAAGGAGATATTATGCATACCATCAAGGAAGGGTTGTATCATGATCCATTAGCCAAGAAGTTGGTGGAGTTGGCTAGAGAAGGTAAGACCAAAAGATTTTGGTTAGAAAACGACCTTCTCTACACAAAAGGGAGAAGATTATACGTTCCTAAATGGGAAAATCTGAAAAGGAAGTTGGTAAGAGAATGCCACGACACCAAGTGGGCTGGTCACCAAGGTCAGCGAAGGACCTTAGCACTCATCGAATCTTCTTATTATTGGCCTCAAATGAGAGATGAAATGGAGAGCTATGTGAAGACTTGTCTTGTGTGCCAACAAGATAAGATTGAAAACAAGACACCAAGTGGGTTGTCGGAACCTCTGCCTCCATTAGAGCGACCGTGGAAAAGTGTCTCTCTAGATTTCATCTCTGCCTTACCGAAGTTCGAGGGGTTTGGATCTATTCTCGTGGTAGTGGATCGATTTTCGAAGTATGCTACCTTTATACCTGCCCCTACTGATTGCACTGCAGAGAAAACAGCACGACTATTCTTCAAGAATGTGGTGAAGTATTGGGGATTGCCTAAGAGCATCATTAGTGATCGAGATACACGCTTCAAAGGACGAATATGGACAGAGTTGTTCAAACTCCTTGGGTCGGAGCTTCATTTTTCAACAAACTTCCATCCTCAAACCGATGGGCAAACTGAGAGAGTGAATGTCTTACTCGAGTGTTACTTGAGGCATTTTGTAAGCGCTAATTAGAAGGACTGGACAAAATTCCTCGACATTGCTCAGTTCTCATATAATTTGCAAAGAAGCGAGTCCACAAGGAAGAGTCCATTCGAGATTGTGATTGGACAACAGCCGCTTTCACCTTACTCTCTTTCTTCCTCTTACTCAGGAAAAAGTCCCGGAGCTTATCATATGATTAAGTCATGGGAAGAACAAGCAGATGTCACACTCGTTCTTACCTCGACAAAGCTGCCAAGAGGATGAAGAAATGGACAGATAAGAAGAGGAGGCATGCAAGCTATCAAGTGGGAGACAAGGTAATGATCAAACTTCTTCCACAACAATTCAAAGCCTTTCGCAAAGTTTATAAGGGTTTAATCCGCAAATACGAAGGGTCATTTGAGATCATTGGACGTGTCTGGGAGGTTGCTTACAAAGTACAACTCCCTCCCTATATGAAGATCCACCCGGTCTTCCATGTGAGTATGCTTAAACCATATCATGAAGACCAAGACGAACCGAGTAGAGGTAACTCGAGTCGTGCTCCACCCGTGGTGATTAGATCCTTTGATAAAGAAATCGAAGAGATCTTAGCTAATCGCACCGTGCGACGAAGAGGAGTACCACCAAGTATCCAATACTTGATCAAGTGAAAAGGATTCCCGATAACTGAAGCTAGCTGGGAAACTCATGAAGATTTGTGGCAATTTCAAGAACACCTACGGCGCTATCATGATCAGAACGCGACGAAGACGTCTGCGCATTAGGTGGGGGAGAATGTCACTGTAAATTTTAGAAGGTTAGATTTAACAGTGTTTATATAGTTTTTTGGAGTGTTTGAGAATACTCTAGATGGTTCCGGAACATTCTAGAATGTCCTAGAAGGTCCCGGAATATCCTAGAAGGTTCTAGAAGACTCTGAAAGGTCATAGAGTATTCTAGAAGAGTGTAGATGTATATAGAAGTATAAAGAGTGGTATGGAATAATCTAAAAACATTTGAAAAGTTGTGGTAGGATAGATATTTGTAAAGAAGGTTCTGGATGATTAATCTGGACCGTTGATTAGATTTAATCTTAACCATCCATTGAGGAGGTGGATGGCTATAAACAGGAGGTGAGAGTTAGTGTAAGGTGTGTGAATCATTTGTAACCAACACTTGAGTAATAAAGTGTTCTTTCCACCAAGCTTCCTTTCTCTTGTGTTCCTAGCTTTCTTGCTAAGTATTGAGGGTTAGACTGACTTGGTCTTAGCTCAAGAGGTTGAGTAAGTTCGAGTGCCGACACGGTAGCGTTGGAGTGTGTCTAAGGTCGTGACAGGTGGCTTGGCTTGGTGGACCCGAAGGTGTACAAATATAGTATGAGAAAAATTTTGTATTCATGTATTCAACTAAGTGGGTGCTTGAATTAAAGTTTGTAAACAGAAATTTGTATAAAATTGTTTTGTAAAATTGATTTTAATTAAAAGTGAGTTGATATTAAAGTGGTTTATGTTTGATAATTTTTATATTAAAATATATTATAATAAACTAAATGTTGTTTGGATTATATTATTCAAAAATCATCTTTAGATGAGAAATTATTAAAAAAGATATAAATTTGAATAATTATTTTATATTATTTTATAATTTTATTTTAAATATTTAAATAAATTTTAATACTTTTTTCTAGTATTTTCGGTATTCTTTAGTGTTCTGAGTACTTCGTAATACAAAAACAATAACAACAACAAAGTCTTGTCCTACTAGGTGGGATCGGCTACATGAATCAAACGACGACATTGTGTTATATTATATATCATGTCTAAAGAGAGACCGTTTACATGTAGATCTCGTTTGACCACCTCATGGAAGGTCTTTTTAGGTCTTCTTCTGCCTTTCGCCCCTTGTCCATCTTTCATCTCATCCACCCTCCTGGGTGTTCTATCGGTCTTCTTCTCACATGTCCAAATCACCTGAGACGCGATTCAACCATCTTTTCTATAATGGGTGTTATTCCAACTTTCTCCCTTATATCTTCGTTTCTTATTTTATCCAATCGCGTATGACCACTCATCCATCTCAACATCATCTCTGCCATACTCAACTTATGTTCGTGTTCTCCTTTGGCCGCCCAACACTTCGTACCATAAAGCATAGCCGGTCTTATAGCAGTGCGATAGAATTTACCTTTAAGTTTTAAAGACACTTTTTGTCGCATATAAAACTAGATGCACTCCGCCATTTTGACCAACCTGCTTGGATCCTATGATTTACATGCTATTCAATCTCTCCATTATCCTGTATGATGCACTCAAGATACTTAAAACTTTTAACTTTCATAGGATGTTTTCTCCAATCTTCACCTCTATATTAGTGTTTTTCCTTCTCAGACTGAACTTACATTCCTTATATTCCGTCTTACTACGACTTATGCGTAGACCATACACTTTTAGAGCTTCTCTCCATAAGTCAACATCTTATTTAAGTCTTCCCTTGACTCTCTCATAAGGACGATATTATCGGCAAAAAGCATGCACCATGGCACATGCTCTTGGATGTGCTCTGTGAGTACTTCTAAGACTAATGTGAAAAAGTATGGACTTAACGATGATCCTTGGTGTAATCCTATACCAATAGAAAATTCTTTTGTCACACCACCTTGAGTCTTCACACTAGTTGTGACCCATCATACATGTCTTTAATTGCACGAATATATGCGATCCTTACTCTCCTTTTTTCTAAAACCTTCCATAAGATCTTCCTTGGCACCCTATCATATGCTTTTTCCAAATCAATAAACACCATATGTAGATACCTTTTATTACTACGATACCTCTCCATCATCCTTCTTAATAGGTATATCGCTTCAGTGGTAGATCTGTTTGGCATAAATCCAAATTGATTTTCTGTTACTTGTGTCTCTTTTCTCTGTTACTCATGAGTTTGATCTCTCTATAGTTTTCGTAACTTTATATATCCCCCTTATTCTTGTAGATAGGTACCAAATGTGTTCTTTCTCCACTCATCAGGCATCTTTTTTGACCTTAAAATCTCATTAAAAAAATTGGTTAACCAGTTGATGTCTTTTTCTCCAAAGCCCTTCCAAACCTCAATCAGAATATTATCAGGTCCTACTATCCTACCATTTTTCATCTGCTTTAGAACCTCTTTTACCTCGAAGTCTCGAATCCTTTGATAGTTTGATCTTCTTCCCTTGTGCATAACCGACCAAGGCTCAGAAGAGTCTTTTGTCCCTCATTAAATAATTCGTAGAAGTAGCTCTTCCACCTTTTATTAATCTTCTCCTCTTGAGCCAACACCTCTCCATCCTTATCCTTTATGCACTTAACCTTATCCAAATCTCTTGTTCTTCTTTCACGGCTCTTTGCGATTCTATATATACCTTTTTCTCTTTCTTCCGTGCCCAAAGATTGGTAGAGACCCTCATATGCTATTGTTCTTGCTTCACTTACAGCCACTTTTGTCTCTTTCTTAGCCGTCTTATATTTTTCCCACTTATCTGCGTTGTGGCATAAAGACCACTCTTTAAAGCACTCCCTTTTTATCTTTATATTTTCTTGTACACTCGCATTCTACTACCAGGACTCCTTGTCTCTTAGTCTTATTCTTTTAGATTCACCAAAGCTTTCTTTTGCTGTTCTTCTAATAACTTCTGCCATCTCCCTCCACATCTCTTCCGCGCTTCCATTCCCATCTCACTTTGCATCTTCTCCTACCTGTCTTAGGAAGCTTCTTTATTCCTCACATTTCATCCGTCACCACCTCGTCCTTGGGTTCTTCGTATAATGTCTTTTTCTCAACTTATGCTCAATGCGAAAATCCATGACAAGCGCCCTATGTTGTGTTGTCAAACTCTCTCTCGGGATAATTTTACAATTAATGCAAAATTTTCGGTTGACTCTCCTCAACAAAAAGTCGATTTGAGAGTTTGTCATGCCACTTTTATAGGTTATAAGATGTTCGTCTCTCTTTTTAAAACATGTATTTGTGATGAGAAGATCAAAGGTTAAGGAAAAGTCCAAAATAGTTTTACCCATGCCATTGATCACCCCGAAACCATGGCTTCTGTGAATACTCCCATATCCAGTCACTTCTTTCCCAACATGGTCATTTAAATTCCCTCCTAAGAAAATCTTATCTCCCAAAGGTATGTTTTGAACCAAACTCTCTAGATCCTCCCAAAACCTTATCTTGTGTTGTTCGTCCAAACCCACTTGCAGTGCATAGATACTAATCACATGGAAAACACCTCCCTCCACCACAAGTTTGATAGAGATGATCTGATCTCCCACCCTCTTACATCCATTACGTCTTTCTTTCACTGCTTATCCATAATAATTCCAACACCATTTCTATTCTTCACCTTTCTTGTATACCAAAGTTTGAAATCAGAAGTATCCAACTTCCTAGTCTTCGCACCAACCCATTTTGTTTCTTGTAGACACATAATGTTAATCTTCCTCCTTGTCATGGTGTCTACCACCTCCATGGACCTTTATAAACAAAAAATAATAAGAATTCTATCAAAAATAATAATATGTATAAGAGAACATTATAAAAAAAACAAAATTTATCATATGAACAATAAAAAACAAAATTAGTAGATAAAAAATAAATTTTGATCTAAGGAAAAAAAGTGAATGCAAAAGTTAGAATTTTTTGTTTTAGATAGATATAGATTAAAAAGTAGAATTACGTTTGCATTTAGAAGAAGAAAAAAATAACAAAACAAAAGCCGGAAGAGCTTTCAAAAAGAATAAACATGTTTGATGCTCCAACGCTAAACTAAACAACTCTAAATAGTTTTCCTCTATAAATTAGAGCTTGTGTTACAACCTCAAAAATTAAAAAAAATCTTTTTTTCTCCCTGAAAGTTCTCACGGATTACGGACTAATTTAACCCCAGTATCCAAAGTTTGGTTGATATGTATAAATCGAGGTAAGCATCAAAGTGGTCCCTGAAGTTACCTTCGAGGTTCAAAGTAATCCCTGAACTTAAAAATTTGTCGAGATCGTCCCTGAAGTTGATCTCCGGTACTCATAGTGGTCCTTCCGATAAATTTCGTCCGGCTGGCGCAACCGGAAAGCTGACCTGGCGTCGTTGGTGACACGTTAGCAGCGCAACGGCTAGCTGACATGGCGCAGTAAACATTTTGGACTCAATTTGGTCCCTAATTTTAGGTTAAAAACCCTAACCCCCAATTGACTCTCTTCTCCTTTCTTCTCCATCGCACACGTTGTTCTCCTCTACTCTCCGTCACACTCTTCACTCTTCATTTCTCCCTTCGATAATCATCTTTCTCTACGTCTATTGGATTCTATAAACGATGATGTCCTCGAACAAATTTTCGGCGGATCGAGGCTCTCCTCCTCAACCTCTAAGGTAAAATTGTATCTCAAGAGAAAAACTTAAAATTCTCCCCATTTTTCTAATATTTTGCTTTTGGATATGCACATTATTAAACTGTTATTTCTAATTTGTGGCAATATTTATTATTATTGGGTTTTATCCTGTGACAATGGAATAGGAGATTTCTGCTTTATGGTGTTTTTTAGTGCGCCAATGTTTTAGTATTTGAGTTGTTTTAAGAACTCGGTTGTAGCCACTGGTTCAAATTTTTTATGATGATTTTCCTACCTTACCATGCTGTCTAATATGTATTAAATTAGTTTGATTTGTGTTTGTAGTTGGCTCAGTGCTAGTATGTTACTGTGACACATTGACATAGTAGACAAGATAATATTAGGAATCAGTGTGTATTGTGGACAAATTTGGTGTATCATTTACTGTAGGAAAAACATGACTATCTAGTTTTATGTGACTTATCAATTAATAATGATAATATAAGAAAGTCTTGGGTGGTCTGGTCCTGAGAGAACAAGATAGTGGATGCTAGATTAAGAAGATTATATTGGATGTTTGGTAGGAAAATATTTAAAAATGGGCGGTTCTAACTTGTAGACAAAATTAGTAAGAGCTTAGATTTAGATGATTTGTTTCAGTGTTTGTGGATATGGTTTCTGGTAAGATACAAAGATATTGTTTGATTTATGTAGTTGATGTGGTGCAGTAGGGAAAAGATTTATTGTACTCAGGAATTTCTGAGTCTCGTGACATTCTACTATGCCATACTGATTAGTGACTGGGTTTGTTCTTAGCGTGCTGATGATAATCTTCCGTTTGTAGATAAACACCATTGCAAATTATTCATGTTACTGCAAATTTCATGAGGATATGGTCGATATACTTCATGTATCGCTACTTAACCCAAAGTGGAGCTTCAGTTGTTCTTTTCTTGTTTGCCTGCATAGCTCCTGCAGCAATCCTTTTTTTGATTTTGCAAAAGCCTTGAAAGGGCAAGCCACTTTCTAATACACAGGTAAATTTAACTATTTTCATCTTAGGGCAGAGTGCTATATACAAACCAATACATTCATATCTAAAGATTTTAGTGATATAAACAGTTCTTGACTAGTACCATTTGTTTTTCAGGTTGTGCTATCTATAATAAATGGTGCTATAACAGCACTGTATTTTGTCTTGCGGGAAAAGGGACTGAGATCATGTGGACCAGTTAGGTTGGTTTTAGTATGCTTGTAGAAAATTTTAGTTTGTAAGATTAGTGTGCCATATTATTAGTCTTTAACTATGTCTTTTTACTCATGCAGCATCTTGAATGAAATTCATTTGCATAGAACCCGGATAACTGATTTACAGTTTGTCATTGACCAATTGTTGCAGCTGCCATCATTATATAGTTATTTCTTCATTATATTAGTATTGCGCATGTTGAGTGATGTTTGAAATCAGATTTTTAATTTTTTATTTATGAACTTAACATAGTTATTCTCTTTCTTACTAATTCAGAGCAATACTGTCTGAGTATTCTGGTGCTATCCTTGGGTACTATCTGCACTGTTATACGGGAGGAGAAGCAATTTGTGAAAAAAGGTGAAACTTTCAGATTGTAACATTCATAGATATATCATACAAATGTGTCCTCATGATGCTTTCAAATGATCGTGGGTTGTTGGAGCTCCCAACTGCATTGCTAGCGCTAGCCATAACGTGTGGTTTTCGAAGATGAAGAAGACACTGAAGACTCACCTCTGGTGTGACGGAGAGTAGAGGAGAACAACGTGTGCGATGGAGAAGAAAGGAGAAGAGAGTCAATTGGGGTTAGAGTTTTTAACCTAAAATTAGGGACCAAATTGAGTCCAAAATGCTTACTGCGCCACGTCAGCTACCCATTGCGCTGCTAACGTGTCACCAACGACGCCAGGTCAGTTTTCCGGTTGCGCCAGTTGGACGAAATTTACCGGAAGGACCACTATGAGTACCGGAGATCAACTTCAGAGACGATTACGACTAATTTTTAACTTCAGGGATTACTTTGAGGCTCGAGGGTAACTTTAGAGACTACTTTAATGCTTACCTCGTATAAATCAATAAGATAGCATGAATGCAAGGCAAAGTATAGGTAGCAATCAAAATGTCACAACAATAATGTTACGGTAGGTAACCGGAGATTAAATAGGTAGATGGCGTTTGGCGGCCCAAGTGCATGAAGGAGGAGAACTCCGGGTGATCTGCAACTCGGGAGGCTCCGTCCGACTTGTACTCGCGAGTGAATGGGGGGTGGTACCTGCAAAGACACTCCGATGCCTAAGTTAGCAAGAGTGTGAGCAGGTCTAGAGAGTATTGGGCTTAGAGATACCTGAGGGGTGTCAGTGTATTTATAGTGGTGAGCCAATAACCACCGTTGGAGTAGTGCCGTATCTTTAGGGTGCTAACCGTCCCTATTATCTTGGGGAGGTTAAGATATGGCTTTATGAAGCGGTTAGAGAGATTTTAGGGGCGGTTACTCATTTGAGTATTTATCTGCCAGTTTAATCTCATATCCGACTTCTTCAGACCAAGTCGTGGTTGATACCGACTTCTTATGTGAAGGTCGGTACTTAGCTAGGCTCTAATCCTTCAGGTTAGGCCTTTTAGTTGGACCTGGGCCTTTGCATTGGGCCAGGGTATGAACAA
>NC_029780.3:103465627-103467718 GCF_000817695.3 Arachis duranensis
TTCTGCCGACTTGCATTCTACCGACTTGTAACTTTGTTAGTTGTTTCTTTTGTAGATATGGCGAAAAGGAATGCTCAGGAGTCTTACCAAAGGGTGCAGGAGGCCAAAGCAAAGTCCCGGGCTAGGGCCGGAGGTGCCAAGGCAGTCATCTCTCCTCCTCCTCCTCCTCCCCCTAAGAATGTCGGTACTCCCTCTCAACCAATTATTATTTCTTCCTCCAGTTTGTCTCGACCACTCCCTTCTGCCCAGCTTCTCTCCGAGCCAGAGAAGAAGAAGCGCAAGACTTCCGAGTCTAGCTCTTCTTTGGATGGTGGGGTTAAGGCGGATGCTCTTGCATTCGTCCGAAAGAACATTTATCCTTTTATAAGTATGGATGATGTTTCTGTTCGGAACCACCTTACCGCTCTGGCCGAAGAAAGTTTTAGGGCGGCGGGAGTTTGTGGCAAACTTTTGGTGGGAGTTTGTGGTAAACTTTTGGACATTTTTGAGAAGACTCCCCTCAGCTCCTTGGGAACTTCCTCGAAGGTTGAGGAGTTGGAGGAGAGGCTTCTTATGTTTGAAAAACATGAGAGGGAGTTGAAGGAGGAAAGAGATAAATTGAGGAAGGAAAGAGATAACCTCCGGGAGAAGGAGAGCCAACTGCAAGCCCAATGTACCATGGAGGCAAATCTGAGGAAGGCAGCCCAGGAGAGTTATCAAAGCTTATTTAAAGATATGGTGGCTGTGAGGAAGGATTTGCTGAACTCTTGGAATGCTTATACTGAGTTGGAGGACTCTATCGCCGAGGGCGCCGAGGAGTCTTGGAGAATTTTCTTGGAGCAGGTCAGGGTCATAGCCCCCGACTTGGACCTTTCTCCACTACATCCTGACAAGGTAGTTATCGATGGCGCTATTGTTGATCCTCCTGCCCCCGAGGTCGTTTCCGAGTCAGACCTAAAGACTCGGGGGCAGAGGATTATTGAGTCTCCTCCTCATTCCAAAGATGCTCCGAGTTCTTCAATCCTTACTCCGACTTCCTCTTTGGCTCCTCCTCCCGGTCCTGGTGGTGTTCCTCCTGGTGGTGGTGATTCCTCTACTCCGTCCAAAAAATGACTTCTGGGTGATGATTCCTCTACTCCTTTGAAGAAATGACTCTTATTATTTTTATGGCTATATGGGGGCCCGGCCTGTGGGTCCCCCCTTTTTTAAACTTTATTTATTTGTTGGTGGTTGTGAACAATTTCTTCTTGGCCTTTTAAGGCCGTAAACAAAATATTCTGATCTGTGCCCTTTCTTGGATAAGGGTTTTTAAACAAAGTAAATGCCCATTTTTGGATAAGGGTTTAAGTTACCTTGTGCGTGCATGCTTTTCTATTTTTGATATGTTTGATCTTTTCGGGAAAACCTTTTTGTTGGCCTGCATCGCTTTCTCAAGCCTTTTTCGTTTAAGTGCTTTTGTGCAGCCTTTTTTTCCAAGTTTTCCTATTTCTTTTGTTATCCTTCATACTCAACTTTGCTTTAGTGAGTTTTTATGACTTAGGTTATTTTTGTGATGCATTTTTCATCTACTCGGAGTGTTCCCGAGTTTGTCTACTCGGGCTCTTGTCTCGACTTACAAGTCGGACTGTTCCCGAGTTTAATACGATCAACTTATACAACCTCTTTACGCCGACTTGTGCCTCGTCGTTTCATCCTGACGACCATGTTAGGTCGGTTCATGGGATTTTCATGTTTTGTCGAGCTTAAGTCGGCGCGTTTCGTAGAAAGACTTATAAAAAATAAAGGAGGATATTTAAGAGATATATTGTAAAGAAAAAGATCTTTATTGATTGTGAAGGTACCTTTTTGCTACTAAGGGTCTTGATAGCTTATTTTCCCTTAGCCTCTACTATGATGCCTCGTTAAAAACCCTTCTCCAGAAAAAACCCTTTTTGGGAAAAAATCATGAAGTTGGGAAAAGAGTACATCAGGGAGTAGAGTTCGCTTTTAACTGTAGTACCTTTTCATATTACAAGCATGCCACGACCTTGGTAGCTCAGTGCCATTCAGGTCGGTTACTTTATAATAACCTTTCCCTAACACTTCCTTGATTTTGTATGGCCCCTTCCAATT
>NC_029780.3:103468495-103470980 GCF_000817695.3 Arachis duranensis
GACCTTGCTCCGAGATGGTTTCCGCAGATCCCACTATGTACTTCCTCCAACACCTCGGTGGTTCTTGAGGTCGGTACGCACTTCAGCAATGGTGTTGATATCCCTCTTCTGTAAAGGACATTTCTCACCAAAGTATAATGTTGTGCTTCCCTTCGGATCCTTTTAGCTTCTTTCTCTTCCTTGGGGAGGATGTCGAATTTCAGGTATTCGACTAAGGGATTCATCCATCCGAGGTTTAGACCGGCTACTTCAAGTACCTCTTGTTCATCTTCTGTTTTTGACACCGAGGGCTTTTGGAGAGTTTCTTGGATCAGGCTTCTATTGTTTCCTCCTGGTTTGGTACTTGCTAACTTGGATAGGGCATCTGCTCTGCTATTTAGATCCCGAGTTATGTGTTTAACCTTGGTTTCCGCAAAGTGCCCAAGGTGCTCCAAGGTTTTCTCCAAGTATCTCTTCATGTTGGGGTCCTTTGCCTGATACTCTCCACTTATTTGGGAAGTCACCACTTGTGAGTCGCTGTAGACCATCACCTTTGTAGCGCCAACTTCTTCTGCTAACTTTAATCCGGCAATCAAGGCTTCATATTCTGCCTGATTATTTGAAGCCGGAAATTCAAATTTTAAGGAGACCTCTATCTGGGTCCCTTTTCCATCTATCAATATTATGCCTGCGCCGCTCCCCGTCTTGTTGGGGGATCCGTCTACATAGAGTTCATTTTTCCTCTTGCTCTCCTGCATATTCTGCGATGAAGTCGGCGAGGCATTGTGCTTTAATTGCTGTCCGAGTTTCATATCTCAGATCAAACTCGGAGAGCTCTATTGCCCATTGAACCATTCTCCCTGCAACATCCGTCTTTTGGAGGATTTGCTTCATGGGTTGGTTCGTACGGACTCTTATTGTGTGAGCCTGAAAGTAAGGTCGTAGCCTTCGTGAGGCTATCACTAAGGAGTAAGCAAACTTCTCTAGTTTGCGGTACCTTAGCTCAGGACCTTGTAGAACCTTACTGGTGAAATAGACCGGGTGTTGCCCGACCTCGTCTTCTCTGATCAGGGCTGATGAGACAGCCCTGTTTTCTGACCAGGGCTGATGAGACAGCCCTGTTTGCCACGGATAGGTACAGGACGAGGTCTTTTCCCGGTACTGGTCGGGTTAAGATAGGAGGTTGGCTTAGGAATCTTTTGAACTCTTGGAACGCCTCCTCGCATTCCGAAGTCCATTCAAATTGGCATCCCTTTCTCAATAAAGAAAATAGTGGAAGGGATTTCAGTGCCGATCCCGCCAAAAATCTGGAGAGGGCTGCAAGTCGGCCACTGAGCTGTTGAACCTCTCTCAAACAAGTCGGGCTTTTCATTTCTAGGATGGCTCTGCATTTGTCGGGATTGGCCTCAATCCCTCTTTGTGTTAGCATGAACCCTAGAAATTTTCCTGCCTCTACTGCGAAGGCGCATTTTGCGGGATTTAGTCTCATCTCATGCGACCTTATAGTGTTGAAGACTTGGGAGAGGTCGGTTAGGAGGTCGACTTCTTGCTTGGTTTTTACTAACATGTCGTCGACGTATACCTCCATTAGGCTCCCTAAATGGGGGGAAAACACTTTGTTCATCAGCCTTTGATACGTGGCTCCTGCATTCTTTAGTCCGAATGGCATGACCACGTAGCAATAGTTGGCTTTTGGTGTGATGAACGATGTTTTCTCCTGGTCGGATTCATGCATCGGGATTTGGTTATATCCCGAGTAGGCGTCCATGAATGATAAGTATTGGTACCCCGAGCTGGAGTCCACCAGGGTATCAATACTCGGTAGGGGATAAGGGTCCTTAGGACATGCCTTATTCAAGTCGGTATAGTCGACGCACATTCTCCATTTACCATTTTGTTTCTTGACTAGCACTACATTGGCTAGCCACGTTGGGTATTTGACCTCCCTAATAAAGCCGGCTTCCAGAAGTGCCTGTACTTGTTCTTCTACTATTGAGGCTCGTTCTGGGCCGAGCTTGCGTCTTCTTTGCTGTACAGGTCGGGACCCTGGGTAAACCGAAAGTTTGTGGGACATTAGCTCGGGATCAATCCCGGGCATGTCGGAAGCCTTCCATGCGAAGAGGTCGGAATTAGCTCTTAGGAGTTCACCCAACCTTTGTTTTAGGGTTTCCCCTAGGTGGGCTCCTATGTAAGTATTTTTTCCTTCCTCCTCACCGACTTGTATCTCCTCGGTTTTTCCTCTCGGCTGGGGTCGCAACTCTTCTCTGGTCCTTGTGCCGCCTAGCTCTATGGTGTGGACTTCTTTGCCCTTTCCTCTCAGATTTAGGCTTTCGTTATAGCACTTCCTCGCCAATTTTTGATCCCCCCTCACCGTTGCTATTCCTCCTGGAGTCGGGAATTTCATGCAAAGGTGGGGAGTGGATACCACTGCTCCGAGGCGATTAAGGGTAGTCCTGCCGATTAAGGCATTGTAGGCTGACCCTTCGTCGATGACTATGAAGTCTAT
>NC_029780.3:103471138-103499150 GCF_000817695.3 Arachis duranensis
TGTGGTGGTGGATCTCTTCTATCCATGTCATCTCGCTTTCTCTTTCCGTGACCGTCCGACCTTTCCATGAGATATCTATCAAGCCGACCTTCTCTAGCCAGCTTTTCTATCACATTCTTAAGGTCGTAGCAGTCGTTAGTGGAGTGACCATATATCTTATGGTACTCGCAATAATCGCCGCGGCTTCCCCCTTTTTTATTTTTAATAGGTCTAGGGGGTGGCAGCCTTTCAGTGTGGCAAATCTCTCTGTATACGTCCACTATAGAGGTTTTTAGAGGAGTATAAGAGTGATATTTTCTGGGCCTTTCGAGACCGAGTTCTTCCTTCTTCTTGCCTTCCCTTTCCCTTTCCTTAGATGAGGAAGCGGGTCCGGGTCGCCAACTCAGATCTCTTAATTTTGCATTCTCTTTCATGTTGATGTACTTTTCGGTCCTTTCCTGTACATCACTTAGAGAAACGGGATGTCTTTTAGATATGGACTGGGAGAAGGGACCTTCTCTAAGCCCATTGACTAACCCCATTATGACTGCCTCTGTGGGCAGGTCTTGGATCTCCAAACATGCCTTATTGAACCTTTCCATATAGGCTCGCAAAGACTCTCCGACCTCCTGTTTTACTCCCAGGAAGCTCGGGGCATGTTTTACCTTATCTTTCTGAATTGAGAACCTCATCAAAAACTTCCTTGAGAGGTCTTCAAAGCTGGTGATTGATCTCGGGGGGAGGCTATCGAACCACTTCATCGCCGCTTTTGACAAAGTGGTCGGAAAAGCTTTGCATTGAGTAGCGTCGGAGGCATCAGCCAGATACATCCGACTTTTGAAGTTGCTTAGATGATGCTTCGGATCCGTGGTTCCATCGTAGAGGTCCATATCAGGGCTTTTGAAGTTCCTCGGAACTTTTGCCCTCATTATGTCCTCACTGAAAGGATCTTCTCCGCCCGGGAGTTGGTCTTCTTGTTCATCGCGGGAGTTCTTGAGGGAGGACTCTAGCTGTAAAAGTTTTCTTTCTAACTCTTTTCGCCGTTCCATCTCCTCTTTAAGGTACCTTTCGGTTTCCTTCTGTTTCTCCTGCTCTTGCTCCAATTGTTCCAGGCGGCTATGGACTAATCCCATTAATTCAGTTATGTGGGATGGTCTGCCCTTTTCTGACTCACGTCCATCTGAGGAATTTACCTTCGGATTCTTCACTCCGGAGGTACCCTCTCTGTGTTGGTCGTTATCTTGTTGTTGGGCCATGTCTTCATTGTCATTACCCATGTCTAGATTCTCTTGTTCAGAATTTGTTTCCACATGGCCTTCTTCGTGGGATCTATCCGCCATCGATGGATGATCTCTCGGGTCCCCGGCAACGGCGCCAATGTTACGGTAGGTAACCGGAGATTAAATAGGTAGATGGCGTTTGGCGGCCCAAGTGCGTGAAGGAGGAGAACTCCGGGTGACCTGCAACTCGGGAGGCTCCGTCCGACTTGTACTCGCGAGTGAATGGGGGGTGGTACCTGCAAAGACACTCCGATGCCTAAGTTAGCAAGAGTGTGAGCAGGTCTAGAGAGTATTGGGCTTAGAGATACCTGAGGGGTGTCAGTGTATTTATAGTGGTGAGCCAATAACCACCGTTGGAGTAGTGCCGTATCTTTAGGGTGCTAACCGTCCCTATTATCTTGGGGAGGTTAAGATATGGCTTTATGAAGCGGTTAGAGAGATTTTAGGGGCGGTTACTCATTTGAGTATTTATCTGCCAGTTTAATCTCATATCCGACTTCTTCAGACCAAGTCGTGGTTGATACCGACTTCTTATGTGAAGGTCGGTACTTAGCTAGGCTCTAATCCTTCAGGTTAGGCCTTTTAGTTGGACCTGGGCCTTTGCATTGGGCCAGGGTATGAACAAATAATAATAAAGATAATTATTATTATTATTAGAAATGGTTTAACTTATATTTAATTGGATCTATTTTGTCATAAAATAATTTATAAATAATTTTATATTTCAGTATTGTTTATATTAATTCTTTAGAACATTTTAAATCGGAATAAACATTCCAAAATGATCAATCAAATAAAGTCCGATTTTATCGATATTGATTTGGACCTCAAAAAAAAAATCCAAATACATAAGATTTCCGTGAATAAATACTAAATGTATATACTTAAATATTAATAAAATTTTATACCTGGATAAAATGAAAAATTATGATTTTGAGATGAATAACTAATAAAATAATATATATTTAAGTATCACAAAAAATTAATTACTAGTTTACACTATATAAATCATCATAATCTAACAAAGATTATATCATTAGATTAAACGCCATAAAAAAAAACTTAACATTGCATCTTGTTACCATTTATCTCAAGGTATAATTCTTTACTTATATCATAATATCATATCATCATATCATGTATATAAACCAGCTTGGTATTGAATATAATATTGAAATATTGGTATAGCTTGATTGGTTTTGCTGCCTATTATGTTGTATAACATTAAATTTAAGTGCTGTAAAATGTTTTTCTTTTCTTGTTGATTTTCTAACGATATCCTCTCCTTATATTTCCTTTCAACCTGTGAGATTGGTTTTCTTATTAGTGTGCTCTCAGAATTAATGTGAAAAGATTACGTTAATATTTCATTTAAAAATCAATACTTGCACTAACTAAAAATAACTTGTAAAGCATTAAAAATAATACGCTTAATTTTTTATATGTCTTGTTGACCGTGACAAAAAATATGAGTAAATATCTTGTTAACCCAAAAAAAAAAACCTCTAAATATCTTTAAAGAACATACATCAGTAATTAATTTATTTATTTTATAAAAAAATCCCTATATTGTATACACTAGTGGAAGAGATGTAAGCAATCTGACTACAAAATATTTTGTAAGAAACAATTTTACTAAGGAAGAACATTTGTATTAGCAAAAACATGATGAATACGAAAAGAATAGAAGAAACATTATTACAAAATTTGTCACTTTTGGACATCTCAAATTATTTAAATTCATGGTAAAAACAATTATTTAGTACATGTAAAGCTAAAGGGGTTAACTTTAACCGTCAAATTAGTAGAGACCTCTTTCAATTGACAATTTCACAGGGAAACAACGTTCTGTAGATCACACTGTAAAAATGTCCCAACTATCTTATTTGTTATCATTGCAACAACAAAAAAAAAAAAACCCTTCCTAACTATCTATTTGATCTCTCACTATGAATACACACGGATGCTTTGTGATAACAAATAAGACACAGGCTATAAATTAGTGAAGCACCATTCTTTTTCAAGTATTAATAATCAAAAGGAAGCCAAACTAATAATCCATGCCACCCATACCACCCATGCCACCAGCCATTGAAGGAGCCTCGTCATCCTTTGAGAGTTCAGAAACAACAGCCTCAGTTGTTGTCATCAAAGATGATACACTGCACACAAATTTTGATAAGCAAAACTATATAATAAACAATTCAACATAAACAAAAACAGATTTATATCCAGGTCGGATTTCCTAGCATCTTTTACCTGGCTGCGTCAACCAAGGCGGTTCTAATAACCTTCAGTGGATCAATAATTCCAGCTTTAACCATATCAACGTATTCACCTGATCATGAGAAAAAGAAATTAATAGGAAAATCAGTGATGCTGCTTGGCCTTATCTTTTGACATGTAAACATTAATTAAAAATAAAGCAAGGAACACTAACCTTTTGCTGCATCATACCCAAGATCAGGGTTGTTCTGTTCCAAAAGTTTGCCAACAACAACAGCACCCTCAACTCCCGCATTGGTCGCAATTGTGTGCACAGGAGTCTGGAATGTTTTTCAATTCAGTTAATAGTATAGCAAGTAAATAAGAGTGGAACTTGTGATAAAACATACTACATCCCAAAGTAATGGAGGAGGAGGCCTCAAACGAAACAGTAAGTTACGATAAAGACGAGCAATTTGTTTAAGGACAAAGTGCAGCAGAAAAAGAGAAAAAGGGGAAGAAAGAGGGGGGGGGGAGGGGTTGGGGTTGATCTAACCTTTAAAGCATTTTGGATAATTTGTACACCTATCTTTTGATCAAAGTTGGCAGTTGGAAGCTTATCTAACTCACTTGATGCATAAAGAAGAGCAACACCACCACCTGTGCAGAACATAATATGTAGTTATGTCAGGTCTGATTTAGGATGTGAAACTGAGTATACAACTGCAAGTGCTAATAACTTACCAGGTACTATGCCCTCCTCTACGGCGGCCTTGGTTGCATTCAAGGCATCTGTCACTCTATCCTTCTTCTCACCAACTTCAGCCTCACTAGCTCCTCCAATCTGTGAAAGGCAAGTTTCTTATGTTAATAACTAATATTATCAGTGTAGAACCTTAACATGTTACCAGGTAAGAGACCACTGAGAATCTGGATCAACTTAATAAGCCCACCTTAAGAACTGCAACACCCCCAGAAAGCTTGGCCAGTCTTTCCTGCAACTTTTCCTTGTCATAATCTGAAGTGCTATTTTCAATTGCTGACCTAATCTGCTTGTTGATAAGATCATAAGAATCAAGTCAGGAAAAAAAAAAAAAAATACAATGCGAGTAATGTAAACACCATTAAAGGTAGCACCAAATTTAAGAAGAGATCCACTCAAACCTGATCACATCTTTCCTCAATTGCTTTCTTGTCACCAGCTCCATCAAGAATGACAGTATCATCTTTAGAAATTGTCACCTAGATTATTAAGAACTTTAGTTGTCAAAATCAATTAAAATTAAGCCAAAGACTTTATTTTGAGCTTAAACACTACCTTCTGAATTATGGTGTACATGCTCTAACAAAACTTTATTGTCCATTAAAATTATATAACAAATCCAGCAAGAAAGAAAGGTTACCTTTTTGCAAGTGCCAAGCATTTCCGAATGCACTTTTTCAAGATTCATGCCAAGCTCTTCAGTGATAAGCTAAAAGGATATAAAAAGTGTATCATTCATAAGCTTTTTAACATAGGATTTTACTTTATAATAATAAGTAATAACCTCAATAACAGAACACTTACTTCACCTCCTGTAAGAACAGCAAGATCATGGAGGCCTGACTTCCTATTTTCACCAAAACCAGGTGCTTTGATGGCACATACCTGAGCCAATGCAGCAAATACCACACAAGATAAGCATAAAAGGATCCTAAATCTGACTTGAACGCAAAAGGTAAATCTCTCGGCTAGTGTAACAAACCTTTATTCCAGCACGAAGCTTGTTTAGAATGAGAGTTGCAAGGGCATCACTTTCCACATCCTCCGCAACAATCAACAGAGGTCTTTGTTTCTGATAACAAAGAAATGTCAACCAATTACATACTATAAAAGCTGATACTAAAAAAAAGGAATACCAAAAGGAAATTGTTGTTGCTTACCTTTAAAGCCAACTCTAATACTTTGACTATAGCATTAATACTCGAGATTTTCTTCTCATGGATTAGAATCAGTGGATCCTCAAGTTCCTGTAGTCGTAATTTACATATAACATGTTAAAAAGAGGCTATTCTATAAACTTAAAAGTAAAAGAGGTAGAGAGGGAACATACACATTTCTGGTTCTTCTGGTTAGTTATGAAATATGGAGATATGTATCCCCTGTCAAGCTTCATTCCTTCAACAACTTCTAACTCATTGTACAAAGTCTTGCCATCCTGAAACAGGTTAAAGTTAGAGCTGAACAGATGCAGTATCATGGGCATAAATATCCAAAACCATCAGACAAAAAGAAACTAGAAACCAAAGAAAAAATAAAGTACCCAAGTTGCAAACATAAAAACTTACTGAGATTGTGATTACACCCTCTTTGCCAACTTTCTCCATAGCTTTTGCAATTAGCTCACCAATTTCTCTCTCCCCATTTGCTGATATTGTCCCAACCTATCATTATAAATTTTAAAATGGAACGTTCAGTCTCAAAATATTTGCTGCTGCTGCAACAATATACCCATCATAAGTTCTAACGAAACCTGAAACACAAACCTGGGCTATTTCTTCAGAAGTACTAATCATCCTTGCTCTGCTTTTCAGGTTTGTCACCACAGCATCAACAGCCATATTTATACCTCGCCTCAGGTCCATTGCATTCATTCCAGCTGCAACTGACTTGCACCCTTCCATAAAAATGGCTCGAGTAAGAACAGTAGCACATGTGGTTCCTGCCAAAAGGAATAGGCCCTTGTTATTATGTTACACTAGCAACATTACCAAAATAACTGCACAACATCAGCATAAGAAATATGACAGTATTTTGAAAATGTGCCATGTCCTAGGAATAAAGACAAACCAGTTACCAACTGTCAAAAATCCATGCATAACCATGAATGAAGACTTCACTTACCATCACCAGCAACATCATTAGTTGCATTTGCAACCTGTTTCACAAGACTAGCACCAATATTCTTGACCTTATCCTTGAATTCAATGCTCTTTGCAACGGTTACTCCGTCTTTTGTTACTTTTGGGGCACCAAAACTTTGCTCAATCACCACATTACGCCCCTAACATCAGAAGATACTTCATATCAACAATCAATATGAATATTGAAAACAATAAATACAAATACGACAATTTAAATAAATTTGAGTTACAGAACAGAAATATACATTAAATAAAAATGTTATAACTACGTACGAAAAGATAAACTTTCACGGCATATTCATAAAAACATAAAAATGAAATAAAGATACAATTAAAGAAAATAAGTAGTCTAGACAAATTTATCTTAAATACTTCAACTAATGAACTTCCATTGTAAGAATATTTAATAAAAACAAAACCTTTAGAGAGATAAAAACAAATAAGAATGCAGAGCATAATACAAATATTAGTATAGGTACATATAGCAACGTTGAAGTATCCATGACCATGAATCATAGCCTGTAATCATATAAAATGAAGAGACGACAATTGATATTTTCCATTCCTACTTCAAAAAGCAGTTCCTTTGCAAGAGAACAAATATTGATTGAATAAAAAGTCCCGGATCAGCATTCATTCATACATGTTTAAGTTTAATTCCAAACCCCTTCCACTGATTCTACCAATCTATACTAATACCATTGTAACAATCAAAGAAATAATCCGCTTGTAAATTACCTTAGGACCCATTGTAACTTTGACAGCGTCGGCAAGCTCTTCAACACCCTTAAGCATCACAGCGCGAGCTTCCACACCGAATCTAATGTCCTTTGCCGCATAGTTCCTGTTCCAGTTCCACCTACTTCCAATCTGTATCACACAACGGTACACAACACCAATCAGCAAAAAAAAAGAAAAAAAATCACGAAAAAAAAAAATTGAAATTCCATTAAAGTAAAGAAAATCACCTGTTGACTGCTGCTCCTAGCAATCCTGCAACAGAATAATCATTCAAAAACAGTGAGACATTACATCAAATCAAAATACATATACACAGTAATTAACATTGCAGGATCTATCTGTGAACAATACTCAAGAAATGAAAATAGAAAACACATGAATGTAGCAACTAGCAAGATTCAAAAGCTTTGTGAGTTGAAAAAGGAGACTGTCATTGGTGTCTTACTTAGCTTTTGAGGCAAGAGAAGCGGCAAAGCGGTACATGGTGGTGGATTGAATTTAGCAAAGTAAAACTGAGAAATGCACCGAGAAATTGAAGGGCTTAATGGTTGAGATGAACAATGGAGCACACTTCCTTTTGAGATGGTAACAGAAGCCTCTAGAAGCAGCAGCTACCAGCAGGGTTTAGGGTTTTGTTATTATTATTATTATTATTATTATTATTATTATTATTATTATTATTATTATTATTTATTCTATTTATAATAATTTGTTTTATTGCATGTTCTCAACTATCAAGTCTCAAGTGATTTATTTATTTTTTTTAATCTGAATTCCTTGTTGATG
The DNA here is from genome assembly GCF_000817695.3 of Arachis duranensis. Classification (NCBI taxonomy): domain Eukaryota; kingdom Viridiplantae; phylum Streptophyta; class Magnoliopsida; order Fabales; family Fabaceae; genus Arachis; species Arachis duranensis. The sequence goes on from NC_029780.3 coordinate 103,479,034, forward strand.
TGATGATGTCATTCTTGACGATTATTGTTTCAGAGTTTTATCGTAGCAGTCTCAGTTATCCAAATTAAAGGGGTTAAAGTGCCAAAACTTATAAATGCAGGGACTAAATCCGAAATAGCCGCAAAACAAGGAAGGTAGTAGCTTATCTTTAAACACAGGACATAAATAAATAAATAAAACTAAATATTGAAAAAAATGAAAATGAAGAAAAATAAAAAAAAGTTCTCATGAAAACACAAGACATAAACCCATAAACCCTAGTAGTGGTAGCTACTTCTTCTAGAGCCTTCTCACACCACTTCAAAAGCAACCCTGCTTCAATCTTCATCTTCACCACTAGTCTCTGCAATTTCTTTGCTCAATTCAATCATCAGCCGCCATGTATCGCTTTGCCACTTCCCTAGCTTCTAAAGCCAGGTACATCACCCATGGCAGTGTCTCCTCGTGCATATTCTCATTTCTTTTTTCATATTTTAAGTATGAGTATCGTGTCGTATTTTGATGCAATGTTTCACTGCTTTTGATTCATTGTCGCTGAATTTTTGTTATTTTTATTGGTTGCAGGATTGCCAGGAACAGCAGTCAACAGGTGAATTATCTTCGTTAATGGAGAAAATGTATTGACTAAAAATGATCCCTTTGTTCCTCTGATAATTGTTATTGTTTAATGTTGTGTGATACAGATTGGAAGTAGGTTGAGTTGGAGCAGGAATTATGCGGCCAAGGATATTCGATTTGGTGTGGAGGCTCGGGCTGCGATGCTTAAGGGTGTTGAAGAGCTTGCTGATGCTGTGAAAGTTACAATGGGTCCTAAGGTAATTACATAACTTATGTTCTATCAAACTGTGATTGATATAGGTTGGTAGAGCAAGTGAAACTTTTCATATGAATCTATGGTTACCACAATGAAGCATGAATTGAAGATATCAGTTTGAGTCCAACAGATTTATTGGTTCATTGGTCTTGATTGTTGATGCAAAATATCTTCTGTTATTAGGGGCGTAATGTGGTGATTGAGCAAAGTTTTGGTGCCCCTAAAGTGACAAAAGATGGTGTCACTGTAGCCAAGAGCATTGAATTCAAGGATAAAGTAAAAAATGTAGGTGCTAGTCTTGTAAAGCAGGTTGCAAATGCAACCAATGATGTCGCTGGTGATGGTAAGTTGTTAATTCTTCACTATTGGCTACTCTTTTGTTTTTAAGGAATGTGTGATTTTGTGGTTCGCTGGTGGTTGGAAATCGGTTTCTCTATGTTTGACCGCTAAATACTGTTACAATTGCTATACTGTTGTTGTTCAGTTATTATCTTAATATTGTTACAGAACCTAATAATGGTGTAGTGAATTTTTGCAGGTACTACATGTGCGACAGTTCTTACTCGAGCAATTTTCACGGAAGGGTGCAAGTCAGTTGCTGCTGGAATGAATGCAATGGACCTGAGGCGAGGTATAAATATGGCTGTTGATGCTGTGGTGACAAACCTGAAAAGCAGAGCAAGGATGATTAGTACTTCTGAAGAAATAGCTCAGGTTTGTGTTTCAGGTTCTGTTAGAGCTTATGATGGGATATTATCTCAGCTGCAAGAAGATTTTGACATTAAACTGAACCTATTTCTACATTTGGGATGATAGGTTGGGACAATATCAGCTAATGGGGAAAGAGAAATTGGTGAGTTAATTGCAAAGGCTATGGAGAAAGTTGGCAAAGAGGGTGTAATCACTATCTCAGTAAGTTTTTTTGTTTCCAACTTGTAAATTTTTTTCCTTTTTTTGCTTGGGTTTTAGTTTCTTCACGAGGGGAGCCTCCAAATTTTTAGTGTCCATAATTTTCTGCATCTGATCAGCTCTAAATTTAAATTGTTCCAGGATGGTAAGACACTGTATAACGAGTTAGAAGTTGTTGAAGGAATGAAGCTTGATAGGGGCTACATTTCTCCATATTTCATAACTAACCAGAAGAACCAGAAATGTGTATGTTCCCTCTCTACCTCTTTACTTTATAGCTACTAAAATATGCCCTTTTTAATGTTATTTGTAACATTGTAGTGTTATTGTGGCTACAGGAACTTGAGGATCCACTCATTCTAATCCATGAGAAGAAAATCTCAAGTATAAATGCTATAGTCAAAGTATTAGAGTTGGCTTTAAAGGTGTGCAATATCATTAGCTTTTTTTAATCGTATTTATTTTTGGATTGACTTTTAAAATGTTCATACGATTGACATTTCTGTCATCAGAGACAACGACCTTTGTTGATTGTTGCTGAAGATGTGGAAAGTGACGCCCTTGCAACTCTTATTCTAAATAAACTTCGTGCTGGAATCAAGGTTTGTTTCATTCTATAAATTAAACTTTTGTTATTTACCTCAATTATTTGATCCCTGTTTTTGCTAATGTGGGTTTGTTGGATTGCCTCAGGTATGTGCCATCAAAGCCCCTGGTTTTGGTGAAAACAGGAAATCTGGACTTCAGGATCTTGCTGTTCTTACGGGAGGTGATGTAAGTGGATTGTGTTGTGAATATTATTAACATAGACTAAAAATCTTACGTTACAAACATCTGAATGATACATTTATCTATCATTTAGCTTATCACTGAAGAGCTAGGCTTGAATCTTGAAAAAGTGGATTTGGAGATGCTTGGCACGTGTAAAAAGGTAACATTTTAGCTGTACTTGTGATATAAATTTAATATACATGATAGTTTTTTGGCGGTGAATTTACACACATTCTAAAACTAGTGTTTACTCAAAATAAATTTTCCTTGGGCCAATTTTAGTTGATGTTAATAACTAAGGTTCTTAATGTTTTAGGTAACAATTTCTAAAGATGACACTGTCATTCTTGATGGCGCTGGTGACAAGAAAGCAATTGAGGAAAGATGTGATCAGGTCTGAGTGAATTTCCTCATAAATTTGGCTTTACCTTTCTTTGTTAATACTAGCTTATCTTTTTCTGACTTGTTTTGTGTAATGAGCTTCGACTTGCAGATTAGGTCAGCAATTGAAAATAGCACTTCAGATTATGACAAGGAAAAGTTGCAGGAACGCCTGGCCAAACTTTCTGGGGGTGTTGCAGTGCTCAAGGTAAGTTTATTTTTTGTTGATCTTGTTTTGGAGTGATTTCATTATATTGGTGAACGTGTTGAATTTCTATAATGATAAGATTACTATAACAAACTTGCATTTTATAGATTGGAGGAGCCAGTGAGGCTGAAGTTGGTGAGAAGAAGGACAGAGTAACAGATGCCTTGAATGCAACCAAGGCTGCTGTAGAGGAGGGAATAGTACCTGGTAAGTTATTAGCACAATAGCACTTGCTGATTTGCTCAATTTTACAACCTAAATTAGACTTACATTACAATACGTTTATGTTCCCACAGGTGGTGGTGTTGCTCTTCTTTATGCATCAAACGAATTAGATAAGCTTCCAACTGCCAACTTCGATCAAAAGATAGGTGTACAAATTATCCAAAATGCCTTGAAGGTATGAATTATTTTCCCCAGCTTTTGCGCTTATTTTTTTGGTTTGTATCATTCTTCATCCACAGCAATTCGAACGCCACTCGCTGCCTAGACAAGAGATGAATTTAACATGAATTTGCTCCAACAGGAATTTCACTTTTTTAAATCCAAAAAAAAAAACCATGAATTTCACTTTTATTTGATCACTTTATGACTAACAGTTTTTCTATCCAGACACCTGTCCACACAATTGCATCAAATGCTGGAGTTGAGGGTGCTGTCGTCGTTGGAAAACTATTGGAACAGGACAATCCTGATCTTGGATATGATGCAGCAAAAGGTCAGTGTTGATTGCTTTCTTATAAGCGCTGCTTACAGGTTGAAAGATAAGCCCCTCCGAGATCATTAACTTATTCCACCATCATTTTTTTCCTCACCTCAATGATCAGGTGAATATGTTGATATGGTTAAATCCGGAATTATTGATCCATTGAAGGTGATCAGAACCGCCTTGGTTGATGCAGCCAGGTAAAGGATATTAATAAAATCGCCTAGGATATAAATCTATTTGATATAGTGTATATGTTTATTTTATAAACACATGCTCATCACAATTTTATGCAGTGTATCCTCTTTGATGACAACGACTGAGGCTGTTATTGCTGAACTCCCAAAGGAAGATGAGGCTCCTCCAATGGCTGGTGGCATGGGTGGAATGGGGGGAATGGGTGGCATGGGTTATTAGTAATTGCTATTTCCCTGTTAATTTGGGTTCCTTTTGGAGAACAAGAATGCTCTTGGTGCTCCACAAATTTATAGCTTTTTTGTCTTATTTTGTTATCATAAGGCACCCATGTATCCATAGTGAGAGATCGAAGATGTAGTTAGGAAAACTTGTGATGATTGTTTTGAAATGGTAACCAACTTTGGAACCATTTTTACATTTACATTTTGATTTACGGAACATTGTTTGCCTGATAATTTATCAATTGAAAGATGGCCTTCACTGGTTAGCCCCTTTTGCCTTTCATCTATTCATGGGTTATATTGTGACCTTGTTAGTAAGCTATGTGTATCACAGGTTAAGATAGTATAGCAGTTAGAGGGGTAAGAAGTTCGTTAGAGCTGGATGACACTTGGAGTTAGTTTGGTAGCTAATTTAGTTGCATGCTATATATATAATAGAGGTAATGCCCTAAATGGTCTTCTACTTTATAAAATGACCAAATGTATTTTGCACTCTTAAAAACGTGAGTTTCCAGTTAGTCTAAATGTTATTAGCTGTTTTAAGGTCTAAATGTTTTAACTCAGATTGGTGTCCCAAATTTGTTTAAAATATCCAAATTGGTCCGTCCACAATTATAAAACTCCAACTCTCAAATTTTCATCTTTCTTATTTGTTCTTCCTCTCTTGTTCCATGTTGTCCTTTTCCTCATTTTCATCACCTGAATTGAACTTGGTTCTTGCTATAGCATTGCCTCAACACCATCAAACTTGTTCTTTTTTTTGTCTCTTTCAAGGATTTCAAGCATAGATAGAGCATTCACTTTTCCATGGTTCTTTGGGGAACAAGGTCCATAGTTCAAACCAACCTTGTTCAGAAGAAAGTTTGCATGTAGAAATTGGTAGCAAAGGGCTAACTTAAACAACATTGAAATGGTTGCTGACTTGTGTAGTGGTTGTATTATTACTATTAAAGGCGACACTCTTGTGTACAGAATCAAGAACAAAATTTAAGGCAAGAAATTCGACTTCCCAAAACAACCCCTAAAGCTCATTGTGAATAGCAACGGTAGAGATGACCCATCAAGAACTCCGGTGCGTCGGAGCCGTTGAAGCCATTGTAGATCGTCACAAACAACCAACCCCGCTCCTCTGACACCACCACGTGCACACGATCCTCCCCTGCCCTCTCCAGCGCCCTCTGCACATTACTCTCGCCCTTCCTCACCTCCGCTGCTGCAGCCACGCTCCCTCCTTCAATCTCCGACGGATCTTCCTTCCTCCAGACGAAGTTCAGCACGGGCATCATCCAAGGCCGCTTCATCTCCGAGAGGCTTCTCCGATGGAACTCCTTCCTAAGTCCAAGGATCCCCTTCTTCCACTTCTTCACGTATAACCCGTCCAGCGACGCCAAGAAAGGAACACCCGTGCCGAAGGTGGGTCCTCTCCCTTCCGCTCTCGATTGGATCAGAGAGGAAGAAAGCCCTTCCAGAAAGACAACGTAGAACAGGGGAGAAAGAACAAATGATGAGGATTTGAGAGTTGGGATTTTATAATTGTGTATGGATTAATTTGGATATTTTAAATAAATTTAGGATACTAATCTGAGTTAAATTTTTTGTTTGTTTATGTCAGTTTTCAGTAAGTAGCTAAGTTAACACTTAACTGCACATATCAATAATATTAAATCGGCTAATAACATTTAGACCAATAAAATTTACGAAAATGAAAGGTATATTTGGTCATTTTATAAACTAGAGGATTTCATTATATCCGATTTTTTATATATGTATATCACAACATTCTATTACTAATTTTTTTTTAGAAATGGAAGAAGATGATGTGTAATTCTTTATAATGGTTAATTAGTGTAGTTTTCTTTGATATGGAATTTATTTTTTTTTAATTTTAAATAACAAATCAAACATCTCAAATTTAAAGAATAATAAATTTTGTAAAGAAATTTGAGAATTATATTTTATGTTACACAAATTGGAGTGTTTGATTTGTGTTGAAATAATTTTTTTCATTATAAAATAAATTAAGGAGTTCGATTTGCACATTTAAATTTTTTTTAATACTAAAATACAAATTTGAGAATATACTTTTTTATTTTTGATATTGGGAGAAACATAGAGTATAACCGGGTTATGAAAGTGTAGAGGGCTTTCACGCGGATGTGATGGCTGTGATCAAGAAATCGGACGATCCGATTTGAAGCACAATAATCGGACGGTCCGATTAGATATTGGGCAGGTACACAAATCGGACCGTCCAATTTGCGCCCCCAGCGACGCGTTAAGCATGCATGCTGCCGAACCCCTCTTGCTTGTATACACTCCAATCTAAATACCCTATTCTCCAACCTTTCACTTTCGTTCCAACCTTCATACTCCAACCTCACCTTCACTTTCATTCTCCTCCATTGATGAAATGAAATTGGACTTTTGAAGAAAAAAAATTAGACCACTAGTCTTTAATAATGCCAAGAAAGAGAATAAAAGACGTCAATCGTCCAGAGTTCTACATTACTAATTATCTGGATCATTCTAATTATGTAAGTTTTTTATTTTAAACATTTTGATTTAATTAAAATAATAGTTATAATGTTAAAGATTAACTAAAATAATAGTGATAATGTTAGAGATTAGTTATTTATTATTGTGATGATATTAGAGATTAGTGTGGTAATAATTTTTAAATATTTTAATTTAATTAAAATAATAATGATAATTTTAGGGATTAGTAGTAATAAATTATAGTGATAATGTTAGAGATAAATGTAATATTAATTTTTATTAAGAATATGAATGTATGATAATAAATTAATTATTGTTATTAATAGATTGTAGTAATAATTGTTATTAAAATGTGTAGGTATGATAATAAAATAATTAATATTAATTGTTATTAATAGATTTATTGTAGTAATAATTCTTATTAAGATTATACACGTGTGATAATAAATTAATTATTATAAGTTGTTATTAATATAGTAATAATTTTTATTAAGATTATATGTGTGATAATAAATAAATTTATTGTAGTAATAATTTTTATTAAGATTTTGGTACGATAATAAAATAATTATTATGAGTATAAACAGAAGATATATAAAAGTTATTGAATTAATTATTTTTATTATGAGTAGATATTTAATAAAGGATTAATGATTTATTATTGTATGTTGTTAGAATAGAATAGAATAGTTACTTGAAATTGTTTGTTATGTTGGAAGTGTAAATATTATATTAGATTTATATTTAAGATTCGTTTAAGACTTATTGGTAACTATTAGATTGTAAAAAATATAGATGTGAATTTTTTTGTAAAATAGAGTTAGTGTATTTTGAGTAGTTAATAATATAGTTGTTAACATGATTATGTTTTACTCGTTATGTGATAATGAAAATTTGATTCTATTAAATTTAATTTGTTAATTAAATAAGGTTATATTTGTTTAATATGGTCAATGACTACGTTTTGTAGGGTTCACGGATGTTGCAATGTGACCACTACATACCGCCGGATCCGTACAATCAAATTGTGGAGGAAAATTTACGGGAGACTGGCTTTTATCACGTTTCCCATATTGGAATTGTCCAATGTCAGTCGGCATTGGTTAATGCTCTGATCAAGAGATGGCACCCTGAGACTCACACATTCCATTTTTCGATTGGTGAGTGTGCTGTGATGCTGGAAGACGTGGCGATAATTATTGGTCTTCCGACGAATGGTTTGGCAGTTACAGGATCGACATTCAGTAGTTATGAGGAGTTTGAGGCTAAATGCTTGGATCAGTTTGGTGTTGCACCTAGGAAGACAGAGTGTAGAGGAAGTTTCAAGTTGACATGGTTTTGAGGACTGAAACATTATTTAGTGTTGGCTGACGACATTCACATTCAGAGGTACGTGAAGTCCCACATAATGTTATTATTTGGGACCGTTATTTTTGGAGATAAGTTTGGGGCAGAGGTGCACTGGAAGTTTCTGCCGTTACTCTATAACTTTGCTAGGATCATACAATTCAGTTGGGGATTGGCATGTCTGGCACACCTGTATAGAGCGTTGTGTAGGGCAACTCGTGTCGATTGCAAGGAGATTGATGGTCCAGTGACACTTTTACTTACCTGAGCTTGGATCCATCTACCATTTCTTGCGTCGATTCCTCGCAATCCTTGACTATTTTCGATTGCAAACAGGTAAATTTAATTACTATCTGCTTTGAAAAATTGTAGTATGCTGTATTTTAAATTTGATTGATAAAAGTTAATTAACGAATTGTCTGATGTCAGGTGGCGTAATTAGGAGCATGCAGATCGGCCTTACAGATTTCGTAGTCTTGCTCAATTTAGGAGAGCATTGAATGATCTGCAAGAAGGACAGGTATGTTATAATAAATAAGTGTCTGTATTTGTTTAGCCGTATTAGTATTTGGTGTGTAATCCTTCTTTACTTGCATAATGTGTACAATTTGTTTGGGAGGCTTATGTAATTGGTTGCATTGATCTAGACGTGATTTCTTTTGACATTCGTCAATTTTCGGTTATTTGGAGTGCCACAGTTCCGCTTATATCTTTTGAATGCGTTGAGTGGCATGCATCTGATAGACTGAGGAGACAATTTATTTTTACTCAGGGCGTTCCTCATCAAGAGCGGGATCTAGGTGAAGCACACGGTGAAGTTTTGACAGGACCCAAGAATCAAGATTGGTTTGGAACCCACTCATTTTGGGTTATGCATTGGACGAATCAGTATAGTCATGTTCTTATCGAGCACGTGGTGCTCTCACAACATCCTCTAGATATTTACATGCATTGATACCGATGTATATATGGTGCCCACTTGCATTTGTCAGATCTCGAATTGCAAGAGAATCAGGAGGATAATCCTATTCATAATCAGGAGAATTAACAAGATCAACCATCGCCACCACAACCGCCACTGCCACCGCCACATACACAAGCACAACAAGAGCTTGAGCAATTCACACCATATATTCATGACACGCATTCTGCGGATTATTTTACACTATCAGTCCCATTACATCAACAGTATTGGAGTGTTCCGCAGCAAGAATCAGGGGAACATGGTTCATTTAGTCAACTGCTTGGATTCATGGCTCTTGTGCCAGGTTACTCACATGCAGGTAATTACAGAGACATTCCCACCAACCAGAGGGCACATCCGAGTGGTATTTCTCCAGGTAGGTTGTCATTGGATACGAGACCATGACCTCACACTTCCTCTGGAAATTTCTCAGCCCCACGTTGCTTACATCGCCTAGGACCACGCCATATCCAAGTGTCCATCTCATTCAAAAAATGGGTCATCCTTGGCCGACCTTTGGATACCCGTCTGAGGAATGGATTACCTACGAAACGACGTCTATGATAAACAGGACATGTTATGGGATTTTCTAGTGGCCTAAATCTAGCTCTATACACTCTATGAACTTGGTCCATTTTGTAAATATCATGAACATACAGTTGTCAATCTAGCCACTGATTTGCACAATAAACAAATACATGTCGACACGAAATTCGGTCTACCTGAAGTTCACCACAGTCACGCCGTTGTCGACGTAGGTCCACTGCATACTTAATCCCATTAGGACACTCACGCACTTTGAATACCTCATTCTATCTGTCAAAGCAACTAACTTGTATGTTACCCGCTGATTCACATGCAATTTGGAGGTCACAAGCTTAGAGAACACATGTCCTGCATTAATACGAGCCTCAGCCTCGACTCTTTTTCGGGTGAACAATTCATTAAGCCTGTAAAATGTTGCCTTAACAAGTGCAGTGACTAGAAGATTGCGTGCCCTTTTTAGTATCGAGTTGATGCATTCCACTAGATTAGTGGTCATATAACCCCACCTGTATCCCCCATCAAATGCCAAAGCATATTGCTCATGTGCAATCCGGTCCAACCAGTTGGTATAAGCCTCACCCCGCTCGCGTAAATGCTGATAACGCGTCTCGTACTAGTGAACCATCCTCGAATATCCTGTCAATAAAAAAAGGGACAACTATAAACAACATTTATAATTATAACTGGGTTTAACAATAACTGCAATAGTAACTATGATACCAATGTTAACGATAAGCTTTTGCAGATATGGAGCCTTGAACTTTCTCAAGAAGTTGGACTCTATGTGTCTAATACAAAACATGTGGAAAGCTCTGTGATGAGACCAAGATCCGTTACTACGAGCAATAGCTGACATGATGGATTCATGCCGATCAAAAATAAGGCCCACACCATCACGTGTCACGACATGTTGTAGCAAGTTACTAAGAAAAAAGTGCCAAGCCTCAGATGTCTCTCCTTCTACTATCGCAAATGTAATAGGCACGATATTGTTATTGCCATCCTATGAAACTGCAACCAACAAACAGCCCTTATATTTTTCATACAAATGAGTTCCGTCCACCTGCACTATTGGCTTGCAATTTCTGAATGCTCTAATACAAGGGTAATAACTCCAGAAGACTCGGTATATTTCACGAATATTAGGAACCAAGTCATCTCCCTAGTACACAGGCATTATTTCAAAATGAACGACTGTTGATGGCTCCTTGTAATACATGGCTGATGAGCGGATATTTTATATGCTTTTTGGGGGTAATTCCATGTAGATTTTAGTATGTTTTAGTTAGTTTTTAATAGATTTTTATTAGTTTTTAGGCAAAAATCATATTTCTGGACTTTACTATGAGTTTGTGTATTTTTCTGTGATTTCAGGTATTTTCTGGCTGAAATTGAGAGAGCTGAGCAAAAATCTTATTTAGGCTGAAAAAGGACTGCTGATGCTGTTGGATTCTGACCTCCCTGCACTCGGAATAGATTTTTTGGAGCTACAGGAGTCCAATTGGTGCGCTCTCAATTGGGTTAGAAAGTAGACATCCAGGGCTTTCCAGCAATATATAATAGTTCATTTTAGTTTACTCATTTTCTGTAAACCTAGGTTACTAGTTTAGTATTTAAACAACTTTTAGAGAATTATTTTGTATCTCATGACATTTTTAGATCTATATTTTATACTCTTTGATGGCACCTCTAAACTCCATTGTTGGGGGTGAGGAGCTCTGCAGCGTCTCGATGAATTAATGCAATTATCTCTGTTTTCCATTCAAACATGCTTATTCCTATCTAAGATGTTCATTCGCGCTTCACCATGAAGAAGGTGATGATCTGTGACACTCATCACCTTCCTCAATCCATGAACGTGTGTCTGACAACCACCTCCGTTCTACATTAGATTGAATGAGTATCTCTTAGATTCCTTAATCAGAATCTTTGTGGTATAAGCTAGAATTGATGGCGGCATTCATGAGAATCCGGAAAGTCTAAACCTTGTCTGTGGTATTCCGAGTAGGATTCAAGGATTGAATGGCTGTGACAAGCTTCAAACTCGCGATTGTTGGACGTGGTGACAGACGCAAAAGAATCAATGGATTCTATTCCGACATGATCGAGAACCAACAGATGATTAGCCGTGCTGTGACAGAGTATTTGGACCATTTTCACTGAGAGGATGGGAAGTAGCCATTGACAACGGTGACACCCTACATACAGCTTGCCATGTAAGGAGCCTTGCGTGTGTGAAGAGGAGTACAAGAGAAAAGTTGAAATAAAGAGGACAAAGCATCTCCAAAACTCCAACATATTCTCCATTATTGCATAATAAGTATTTATTTTATGCCCTTTGACTTTTTACAATTAAAACGAAAGAACCCTATTGGCAGACTGACTAAGATCAACAAGATAACTATAGCTTGCTTCAAGCCAACAATCTCCGTGGGATTCGACCCTTACTCACGTAAGCTATTACTTGGACGACCCAGTGCACTTGCTGGTTAGTGGTACGAGTTATGAAAACTGTGATTTACAATTTCGTGTACCAAGTTTTTGGTGCCGTTGCCGGGGATTGTTCGAGTTTGAACAACTAAAGGTTTATTTTGTTGTTAGATTAGGAATAATTTATTTTTGTTGCTATAGAGTCATTAAATCTGAATCCTTTATTTTCTTTTCAAAAATTTTTCAAAAATATTATTTTTCCTTATTAATTTTTAATTTTTATGTGAGTTTAGTTTTATATTTTTAAGTTTGGTGTCAATTGCATATTTTATATTTTCCTTTAAATTTTTGAATTGCATGTTCTTTATTTTTCCTTGATCTTCAAATTGTTCTTGTCAAATTTTCTTTTTTGATCTTTAGTTTTTCCTATTTTGTGTATTTTTCGTATTTTTCTTGTGCTATCTCAAAATATTAGTTTTCAAAAATATATTTTTATACAATATTAAAACACGTTACATTTATAGCTCAGTTGGCTAAAGCGTTGGCTTATGTTCTTGGCAATTGGGTATCTTCCTTTTAAAACTTTTTTCAAAAATAATTTTTCTTTGATTAAATCTTGTGCCAAACTTTAAGTTTGGTATTTTCTTGTTAATCTTTCTTTAATTTTCGAAAATTTTATTGTGGTTTTCTAAAAATTTTAAGTTTGGTGTTCTTTCTTTTGTTCTTGGTGTTCTTGTGAATCTTCAAGGTGTTCTTGAGTCTTTCTTGTGTTTTGATCTTAAAATTTTTAAGTTTGGTATTCCTTGGTGTTTTTCCTCCAAAATTTTCGAAAACAAGGAGCATTAGATCTAAAAATTTTAAGTCTTGTGTCTTTTGTGTGTTTTTCTCTTTCATCATAAAATTCATAATTCAAAAAAATATCTTTTCTAACTATTTTTAAGGCATATTTTTGAATTTTTTTATATAAAAATTTTAGATTTCAATTTCAAAAATATCCTAACCACTTTCTTTCTCCTCACTTTTTCGAAAATCTTCAAAAAATATTTTTAAATTCTCTTTTTTATTTTTATTTTATTTTTATTTTTATTTATTTTTATTTTTATCGTTGTCTTTATTTTATTTTATTTTATTATTATTATTTCAAAACTTTTATATATAATAACATAAATAAAATAAATTCACATCATCTCCCTTTCTCCATCATGGACTTAAGTGAAAATGAACAGTTCAGAAGGACTTTGGGGTCATATGCTAACCCCACTACTGCTTCATATGGGAGTAGTATATGTATACCCTCCATTGGAGTTAGTAGTTTTGAGTTGAATCCTCAGCTCATTATCATGGTGCAGCAAAGTTGCCAGTATTTTGGTCTTCCACAAGAAGAACCTACAGAGTTTCTGACACAGTTTTTACAAATTGCTGACACAGTACATGATAAGGAGGTAGATCAGGATGTCTACAGGCTATTACTGTTCCCATTTGCTGTAAAAGACCAAGCTAAGAGGCGGTTAAATAACCAACCTAAGGACAGCATAAAGACATGGAAACAGCTGTCAGAAAAATTCCAAGGCTTCAAACAAGGAGATAATGAATCTCTTTAGGATGCTTGGGAGAGATACAGAGAGATGCTAAGAAAATGCCCCTCTGAAATATTTTCAGAGTGGGTGTAGTTAGACATCTTCTACTATGGGCTTACAGAAAGAGCTCAGGTTTCTCTAGACCACTCAGCTGGTGGATCTATACACATGAGAAAGACAATAGAAGAAGCTCAAGAGCTCGTTGATACATTTGCCAAAAATCAGCATCTGTACCTAAGTAGTGAACCTTCCATGAAAGAAGAGGCTAAAACAGTAACTGCTGAACTAAGTCCTACAGAACAAGTTACTAAATTCAATCAGCAACTGGATTTTCTAACAAAACAGCTAGCCGAATTCAAGGAAATACTACAAGAAACAAGAATGGCTAATATGAATATGGAAGTACAGTTGAAGCAAACAGAACAGCAGTTATCAAAACAAATAACAAAAGAGTGCCAAGCAGTTCAATTAAGAAGTGGAAAAATATTAAATACCTCACTTCAAGGTAGCAAGAAGTCAAGAAATGAGCAAACTACCCAAAATCTATCTGAGGACAGTAAGAGCCCAGAGAGGAATAATTTTGGTGCTCAAACACCAGAAAATGGGTGGAAAGCTGGCGCTGAACGCCCAAACCATGCTCAGTCCTGGCGTTCAACGCCAGAAACAAGCAAGGATTTGGCATTGAACGCCCAAATGGAGCACAGTTCTGGCGTTCAGACGCCAGAAACAAGTAAGGAGTTGGCGTCTAACGCCACTCCAGCTTCCACCCCTGGCATTCAAATGCCAGTGGGAGATCAGATACATACAAGTGCTGATAATAACCCATCTAAAAAGACTTCTCAACCCACATCTGTAGGCAATAAACCTGCAGCAACTAAGGTTGAGGAATACAAAGCCAAAATGCCTTATCCTCAGAAACTCCGCCAAGCAGAACAGGATAAGCAATTTGTCCGCTTTGCAAACTATCTCAGGACTCTTGAAATAAAGATTCCGTTTGTAGAGGCACTTGAGCAAATACCCTCTTATGCTAAGTTCATGAAAGAGATCTTAAGTCATAAGAAGGATTGGAGGGAAACTGAAAAAGTTTACCTCACTGAAGAATGCAGTGCAGTCATTCTGAAAAGCTTACCTGAGAAGCTTAAAGATCCCGGAAGATTTATGATACCATGCACATTAGAGGGTACTTGTACCAAGCAAGCTCTATGTGATCTTGGGGTAAGTATCAACCTGATACCTGCATCTACTATCAAAAAGCTTGGTTTGACTAAAGAGGTCAAACCAACCGAGATATGTCTCCAACTTGCTGATAGCTCCATTAAATACCCATCAGGCGTGATTGAAGATATGATTGTCAAGGTTGGGCCATTTGCCTTTCCTACTGACTTTGTGGTGCTGGAAATGGAGGAGCACAAGAGTGCAACTCTCATTCTAGAAAGACCTTTCCTAGCAACTGGCCGAACCCTCATTGACGTCCAGAAAGGGGAAGTAACCCTGAGAGTCAATGAAGATGAGTTCAAGTTGAATGTTGTCAAAGCTATGCAGCATCCGAACACCCCAAATGACTGCATGAGCATTGATATTATTGACTCTCCGGTAAAAGAGATCAATATGACTGAGAGTCTCGAATCAGAGCTGGAGGATATCTTTAAAGATGTTCAGCCTGATCTGGAGAAATCAGAGAGAATAATAGAACCTCTGAAAATCCCTCAGGAAGAGGAGAAACCTCCTAAACCCGAGCTCAAACCATTACCACCATCCCTGAAATATGTATTTTTGGGAGAAGGTGATACCTTTCCTGTAATTATAAGTTCTACCCTAGAACCACAGGAAGAGGAAGCACTAATTCAAGTGCTAAGGACACACAAGACAGCTCTTGAGTGGTCCATCAGTGATCTTAAGGGCATTAGCCCAGCCAGATGCATGCACAAGATGTTATTGGAGGGTGACGCTAAGCCAGTGGTTCAACCACAAAGGCGGCTGAATCCAGCCAGGAAGGAGGTGGTGCAGAAGGAGGTCACTAAATTACTAGAGGCTGGGATTATTTATCCTATTTCTGATAGCCCCTGGGTAAGTCCTGTCCAAGTCGTCCCTAAGAAGGGTGGCATGACAGTGGTTCATAATGAAAAAATGAATTGGTTCCTACAAGAACAGTTACAGGGTGGCGTATGTGTGTTGATTATAGAAGGCTCAATACAGCTACCAGAAAGAATCATCTTCCTTTACCATTCATAGACCAGATGCTAGAAAGACTAGCATGTCATGAATACTACTACTTCCTGGATGGATATTCAGGTTATAATCAAATTGCAGTAGATCCCCAGGATCAAGAGAAAATAGCATTCACATGTCCATCTGGAGTATTTGCATACAGAAGGATGCCATTTGGCCTGTGCAATGCACCTGCAACCTTTCAAAGGTGCATGCTCTCAATTTTCTCTGATATGGTGGAAAAATTTCTAGAAGTCTTCATGGATGACTTTTCAGTATTTGGAGACTCATTCAGCTCCTGTCTTGACCATCTAGAACTTGTTCTAAAGAGGTGCCAAGAGACTAACTGGTTTTAAACTGGGAGAAATGTCACTTTATGGTGACTGAAGGAATTGTCCTTGGACACAAAATTTCGAACAAGGGAATAGAAGTGGATCAAGCTAAGGTAGAGGTAATTGAAAAATTACCACCACCTACCAATGTTAAGGCAATCAGAAGCTTTCTGGGGCATGCAGGATTTTACAGGAGGTTTATAAAGGATTTTTCAAAAATTGCCAAACCTCTGAGTAATATGCTAGCTGCTGACACGCCATTTATCTTTGATAAAGAGTGTCTGTAGGCATTTGAAACTCTGAAAGCTAAGCTGGTCACAACACCAGTCATCTCTGCACCAGACTGGACATTACCATTTGAATTAATGTGTGATGCCAGTGACCATGTCATTGGTGTAGTGTTGGGACAAAGGCATGACAAGCTTTTGCACTTCATTTATTATGCCAGTTGTATTCTAAATGACGCATAGAAGAACTACACAACCACAGAAAAAGAGTTACTTGTAGTGGTTTACGCCATTGACAAGTTCAGATCTTATTTAGTAGGATCAAAAGTGATTGTGTACACTGACCATGCTGCTCTTAAATATCTACTCACAAAGCAGGATTCAAAACCCAGACTCATAAGATGGGTGTTGCTTCTACAAGAATTTGATATAGAAATAAGAGACAGAAAAGGGACAGAGAATCAAGTAGCAGATCACCTGTCCCGAATAGAACCAGTAGAAGGGGCGTCCCTCCCTCTTACTGAGATCTTTAAAAACTTTCCGGATGAGCAACTCTTTGCCATCCAGGAGGTGCCATGGTTTGCAGACATTGCAAACTACAAGGCAGTAAGATTTATACCCAAAGAGTACAGTAGGCAGAAAACAAAGAAATTGATCACGGATGCAAAGTACTATCTTTGGGATGAACCATATCTTTTCAAGAGATGTGCAGATGGAGTAATCCGTAGATGTGTGCCTAAAGAAGAAGCACAGAAGATCCTCTGGCATTGCCATGGATCACAATATGGAAGACATTTTGGAAGTGAGCGAACAGCCACAAGAGTCCTCCAATGTGGCTTCTACTGGCCTACTCTCTATAAAGACTCCCAAGTGTTTGTACTTAATTGTGACAGTTGCCAAAGATCTGGCAATCTGCCTCACAGTTATGCTATGCCTCAACAAGGGATCTTGGAGATTGAGTTGTTTGATGTATGGGGTATTGACTTCATGGGGCCATTCCCACCATCATACTCAAACACTTATATTTTGGTGGCAGTGGATTATGTATCCAAATGGGTGGAAGCTATAGCAACACCCACTAATAATACTAAGACAGTACTGAAATTCCTCCAGAAACATATCTTCAGCAGATTTGGTATCCCTAGAGTACTAATCAGTGATGGGGGTACTCATTTCTACAATAAACAGCTTTACTCTGTTTTGGTTCGATATGGAGTTAGCCACAGGGTAGCCACTCCATATCATCCACAGACAAATGGGCAAGCTGAAGTCTCTAATAGAGAACTTAAAAGAATTCTGGAACGGACTGTGATTAACCGTAGAAGGAATTGGGCAAGAAGCTTGGATGATGCTCTGTGGGCATACAGAATAGCATTCAAGACTCCTATAGGGACCTCTCCATATCAGCTTGTGTATGGAAAGGCCTGTCACTTGCCAGTGGAACTGGAACATAAGGCCTACTGGACAACCAGATTCCTAAACCTTGATGCCAAGTTAGCTGGAGAAAAACGATTGTTCCAGTTAAATGAGCTAGAGGAATTCAGACTCAATGCTTTCGAGAATGCAAAAATTTACAAAGAGAAAGCAAAAAGATGGCATGATAAGAAATTGTCATCCAGAGTCTTTGAGTCAGGGCAGAAAGTTCTGCTATTTAATTCTAGGCTCAAATTATACCCCGAAAAATTGAAGTCCCGGTGGAGAGGTCCATATGTGATTACAAGTGTGTCACCATATGGATACGTAGAGCTTCAGGATAATGATTCTAACAAAAAGTTCATTGTTAATGGACAGAGAGTCAAACATTATTTTGAAAGTAATTTTGCGCAAGAATGCTCAAAACTGAGACTTGACTAAAGCTCAGTAATAGTCCAGCTAAAGACAATAAAGAAGCGCTTGCTAGGAGGCAACCCAGCCATTTATAGGGCTTATTTGTTAATTAATTGATTTTTACAGGTTTATGTCAATTATCTTCAAGGTAAAATAGCAATTGCTTGAGTTCACAGAGTTACAAAAGGATCCAGAGGATAAAACAGCAAAAAGGAAGATCACTGGTGCGAAAAAGCAAGTGAAAGCTGTTTTGGGCATTGAACGCCCAAAAGAAGCACCTACTGGGTGTTCAACGCCAGTAAGGATAGCCATCTGGGCGTTAAACGCCAAAAAGGAGCATCTTCTGGGCGTTGAACGCCAGAAAGAAGCACCTTCTGGGCGTTCAACGCCAGATTTACAGCGTCCTGGGCGTTCAGAAAAACACCCAGTGACAAAGGAGTTCCTGGCGTTCAACGCCAGAAAGAAGCAACAGCTGGGCGTTGAACGCCCAGGAGAAGTTGCACATGGGCGTTAAACGCCCAAAACATGCAGCGTTTGGGCGTTTAACGCCAGGATGGTGGGGAGGAGGTAAATTCGTTTTTACTTCAATTTTTTTTAATTTTTATGTTCTAATTCATGATTTCTTGCATAAACATGTTACAAATTCTCATCCTTTAATTCCAAAAATTTTAATCCTAATTTCTAAAAACCCTTTTTCAAAAATATCAAATGTATCTTAATCCATAAACACAAATCTTTTTCCAATCCAATCCAACTCTTTTTCAAAATTTTCAAAACTCAATTATCTTTTAAAATCTTGTTCAAAATAAAAATTCATATTTATCTTTTTCAAATATCATTCACAATTTTTTAATTTTAAATTATATATTTTTCTTATCATATTTATCTTTTATAAATCATATCTTCTATCTTATCTTTCTTCAATATTTTTGAAAACCCACCCCCTCCCTTTAAATCCACCTTCGGCCTCCTTCCTCTCATCCACCATTCGACACTAACTCTCCTTCTATCCCTCTCCTTTCTTTTCTTTTGCTTGAGGACAAGCAAACCTCTAAGTTTGGTGTGTTTATCCGTGATCACTAAACCATACCCACTAAGATCATGGCTCCTAAAGGAAAACAACCCACTCCAAGAGGCAAGAAAGAGAGTATTCCAAAACCACTTTGGAATCAAGGGAAGTTCTTAACCAAAGAACATTCAAACCATAACTACAAAATAATGGGTCTAAGATCAGTGATCCCGAAAGTCAAATTTGATCTGAAAGAAGATGAATATCCGGAGATCCAAGAGCAAATTCGAAACAGGAACTGGGAAATCCTAGCTAATCCTGAAATAAAAGTGGGAAGGAATATGGTTCAGGAGTTCTACGCTAATCTGTGGCAAACAGACAGGCAGAGAATATCTGGAACTGCCCTCTATTACTATCGGACCTTGGTCAGAGGAAAGATTGTTCACATCCACCCTGACAAAATTAGGGAGATCTTTAAGCTGTCTCAGCTGAAAGATGACCCAGATTCCTTTAATAGGAGAATGATGAGAACAAACAAGGGCCTGGACAAGATTCTAGAGGATATATGCATCCCTGGAGCCAGGTGGACCACCAGCACCACGGGTGTCCCAAATCAACTCAAGAGAGAAGATCTCAAACCAATAGCCAGAGGCTGGCTGGACTTCATTGGGCGTTCTATATTGTCCACTAGCAACCATTCTGAAGTCACGGTTAAAAGAGCAGTGATGATTCACTGCATTATGTTGGGAAAAAAAGTAGAAGTTCATCAGTTAATTTCATGTGAACTTTACATAATAGCAAACAAGAAATCCAAAGACGCCAAATTGGCTTATCCAAGCCTAATCTCTATGCTATGTAAAGATGTTGGAGTAAAGATGGGAATAACTGAATATATCTCAGTTGAGCGGCCAATCACCAAAATATCAATGGAAAAACAACAAGTGCA
>NC_029780.3:103499249-103499511 GCF_000817695.3 Arachis duranensis
TACTGGGAGCATCTTGAAGCATCTGTTACCAAGTTGCAAGAAGCTATGGACCAAATAAAGGAAGAACAGAATAATCAAAATAGCATGCTTTGCAAATTTCTTAGGGAACAAGAAGAGCAAGGGCGTGACTTAAAGGAACTGAAGCGTCAAAAATTGTCTCTTGAAGGACCAAGCACCCCACAGGCTAGATGGTGGACGAAATTGTGATCACTACAACTTCGCACAACTAACCAGCAAGTGTACTGGGTCGTCCAAGTAATAA
>NC_029780.3:103499650-103500027 GCF_000817695.3 Arachis duranensis
CGAATAAAACATAAAGATAAAGATAGAGATACTTATGCAATTCATTGGTGGGAATTTCAGATAAGCGTACGGAGATGCTGTGTTCCTTCCGTTTCTCTGCTTTCCTACTGTCTTCATCCAATCCTTCTTACTCCTTTCCATGGCAAGCTGTATGCAAGGGTTTCACCGTTGTCAGTGGCTACCTCCCATCCTCTCAGTGGAAATGTTCAACGCACCCTGTCACGGCACGGCTATCCATCTGTCGTTCTCAATCAGGCCGGAATAGAATCCAGTGATTCTTTTGCGTCTGTCACTAACGCCCCGCCCTCAGGAGTTTGAAGCTCGTCACAGTCATTCAATCATTGAATCCTACTCAGAATACCACAGACAAGGTTAGA
>NC_029780.3:103500154-103500465 GCF_000817695.3 Arachis duranensis
CAATCTAAGATAGAACGGAGGTGGTTGTCAGACACACGTTCATAGTTGAGAATATGATGAGTGTCACGGATCATCACATTCATCCGGGTTAAGAACAAATGATATCTTAGAATGGAAGCAAGCATGATTGAATGAAAAACAGTAGTAATTGCATTAATCCATCAAGACACAGCAGAGCTCCTCACCCCCAACCATGGGGTTTAGAGACTCATGCCGTGGAAGGTACACAAAGAAACGTGTAAAGTGTCATGAGGTCTAGATACAATGTCAAAAGATCCTATTAATAGTGAACTAGTAACCTAGGGTATACA
>NC_029780.3:103500709-103500864 GCF_000817695.3 Arachis duranensis
ACCATCAAATCTCGGGCAAAGTATGGACTATTATACATTGCTGGAAAGCCCAGGATGTCTACTTTCCAACGCCATTGAGAGCGCGCCAATTGGACTTCTGTAGCTCCAGAAAATCTACTTCGAGTGCAGGGAGGTCAGAATCCAACAGCATCTGC
>NC_029780.3:103501509-103525567 GCF_000817695.3 Arachis duranensis
AAAAGGTTCACCCAGTTATGTGTCTGTGGCATTTATGTATCCGGTGGTAATACTGGAAAACAAAGTGCTTAGGGCCACGGCCAAGACTCATAAAGTAGCTGTGTTCAAGAATCAACATACTAAACTAGGAGAATCAATAATACTATCTGAATTCTGAGTTCCTATGGATGCCAATCATTCTGAAATTCAAAGGATAAACTGAGATGCCAAAACTATTCAGAAGTAAAAAGCTACTAGCCCCGCTCATCTAATTAGAATCTGAGCTTCACTTGAAACTCTGAGATACTATTGTTTCTTAATTTCTTTTTATCCTATTTTATTTATCTAGTTGCTTGAGGACAAGCAACAGTTTAAGTTTGGTATTATGATGAGCGGATATTTTATACGCTTTTTGGGGGTAATTTCATGTAGATTTTAGTATGTTTTAGTTAGTTTTTAATAGATTTTTATTAGTTTTTAAGGCAAAAATCATATTTCTGGACTTTACTATGAGTTTGTGTGTTTTTCTGTGATTTCAGGTATTTTCTGGCTGAAATTGAGGGAGCTGAGCAAAAATTTGATTTAGGCTGAAAAAGGACTGCTGATGCTGTTGGATTCTGACCTCCCTGCACTCGGAATAGATTTTTTGGAGCTACAGGAGTCCAATTGGCGCGTTCTTAATTGGGTTGGAAAGTAGACATCTAGGACTTTCCAGCAATATATAATAGTTCATACTTTGCACGAAGATAGATGACATAAACTGGCGTTCAATGCCAGTTCTATGTTGCAGTCTGGCGTTCAGCGCCAGAAACAGGTTACAAGTTGGAGTTCAACGCCAGAAACAGGTTACAACCTGGCGTTCAACTCCAGAAACAGCCCATGCACGTGAGAAGCTTAAGTCTCAGCCCCAACACACACCAAGTGGGCCCCAGAAGTGGATTTCTGCACTATCCATTTTAGTTTACTCATTTTCTGTAAACCTAGGTTACTAGTTTAGTATTTAAATAACTTTTAGAGAATTATTTTGTATCTCATGACATTTTTAGATCTATATTTTATACTCTTTGATGACATGAGTCTCTAAACTCCATTGTTGGGGGTGAGGAGCTCTGCAGCGTCTCGATGAATTAATGCAATTATCTCTGTTTTCCATTCAAACACGCTTGTTCCTATCTAAGATGTTCATTCGCGCTTCACCATGAAGAAGGTGATGATCTGTGACACTCATCACCTTCCTCAATTCATGAACGTGTGCCTGACAACCACCTCCGTTCTACATTAGATTGAATGAGTATCTCTTAGATTCCTTAATCAAAATCTTTGTGGTATAAGCTAGAATTGATGGCGGCATTCATGAGAATCCGAAAAGTCTAAACCTTGTCTGTGGTATTCCGAGTAGGATTCAAGGATTGAATGGCTGTGACGAGCTTCAAACTCGCGATTGTTGGGCGTAGTGACAGACGCAAAAGAATCAATGGATTCTATTCCGACATGATCGAGAACCAACAGATGATTAGCCATGCTGTGACAGAGCATGCTTCAAGCCAACAATCTCCGTGGGATTCGACCCTTACTCACGTAAGGTATTAATTGGACGACCCAGTGCACTTGCTGGTTAGTGGTACGAGTTGTGAAAAGTGTGATTTACAATTTCGTGCACCAATGGCCTCAAACTATATGGGCAAAGCTTCGTACAAAGCTTTCCAACCTCCAAAAATTGACTCCATTGCCTCTTGTGTTGCCAACCATGCTTTGCGATAACTAAGGTTGGCAATGGGTAGGGTAGGGTTTGGACCCTACCCTAACCCTATCCGCGGGTTGAAAATTTTATTAAAACTCTACCCTATCCTACCCGCAGATTGAGAATCTCTCAATCCTAACCCTACCCGTACCCTAAAGTTCTAAACCCTACCTACCTTACCCTACCCCACCCTACCCGTAGAAATATCAATTTTTTTCAAAGTAAATGTAAAATTCAATCATTTCGAATTTTATACATATTAATAACATAAAAAATAAAAAACTAATGCTCTAAATTACTAAATTAACTAACTATTTAGTGGTTGTTCACTTATTGTAAGTCATTACATAAGGGAGGTTGTGGGTTCAACTCTCACTTCCTTCACTATATACCTAATTTTTATAAAATATGTGTTATATATAAATTGCGGGTAGGGTAGAGTAGGGTACATCCTAAACCCGTACCCTACCCTACCTGCAGGCATACCCGGATCGTACCCTACCCTACTCACAGCGGGTCGGGTAGCCTACCCTACCCAAACGGGTTGGACCGGATTGGGTACCTGCTGACAAGGTATGAATTGCCAGTCCTAGCGATAACTTATGGTGTAGTTAAACTTCAATTGTACTTCCGCAGTCACTAATTTCACCTTTATAAATGGGTCAACTTCTACCAATGACTTTATTGCTTTTGCAATTGTGTTGAAACCCAGCTTTGAATAATCTTGAGAAATGGTGGTCCTAGTACAGGTGTGACTACCATTGTACCTCCTTATTTTCCAACATTACTTCCTGGATATTTTGCTAACCCTGATCAGCCAATCATAACCTGCGCTGTACTGGGTACATTTAGCATAGAATGTCGTCGGTTCTGACTTATGCACCTGATAATCTACACCTCTACGGATGGTATAGTCTTTCATCACCTTTATTACTGCCTCCCTAGAACTAAATTCCACTCCCACGGTGAATTTACCATCTGCATAACAGGAAGCTCTGCTGCAATCATGCCACAAAATTTATATTTCCATAAATAATTCTTAAATACGTGTCTCATTAATAAAATCTATCTATGATCCGTAAATCAAGAATAAATCGTGCAAAAATTAATAAATTAATCAACTAGGTCATCAAATGCTATTTAACAAATTAATAATCACACAAGAATGCGAAATAATAAATTTCTCAACATACATGTTTACTTGATAATTAAAAACTAAACAATTACTAATTATATGCTATATTTTACCTATTTACCGTTGTCTTAAATATTTATCTCAAACTCAAAATCTATGTATAAATCATAATTTAAAAATTCCTACATACCTGCATTTATATATTGAGAAAACTTTGGTGCATGCATGGCCTCCAAATCCAACGACCACATGAAAGTCAGCTCCTCAACGACTATTGGTTTGCTAGTACATTTGCCACATCCGCCACATCTTCTGCCATAGCATCATCAGCTTAATCTTCGTCTCCACCCAGATCAACAACCTCATAGTTACTTTCAAACTCTTCTTCGCTATCACTGTTGTAATCTTCCAATAAAATATCTCGGTCCACTACAGACTACTTGAACTTAATATACAGTTCGATGAACATATTCGGGACCGACTTTCAAGATACATTGAAAACATTTCTTGCAAGCTCACTTCGTTGGTCACGTATTTCGTTTGAAATTGAACGAACCCACCAAATATAGATATAGAATATTTGTATAGAATACACAACACTACTAGATATTTGAGAATCCATCTTCTCACAAATCACACCTTTTAAATCTTCAAATGACAGTGTGAATGGAATTATAATATCTATTAGATTTTCACATACAAATTTCACTCATTCAAATATTTGTAATAAAATTTGATCATGATAATATACTTTTAACATTACTCTATAATCCATGATAATAGAAAAAAAGAGAAAGAGCAGAGACGAGTTTTAGAGATTTGAAGAGAAGAGTGTGAGAAGAAGAAGACGAAGAGGATAGCTCGGTTATGGGGTTGGTATATATAAAACTGAAATCAGATCATCCGACCGCTTTCTTGATAGTTCAAATTTTTTTGAAAACTTAAATTGGATAGTCCGATTAGTGACATGGCCCGCCAAAAATTATTTTTTGAAAGAAACCGGTGGGTTTGATTTCATAGCCCATTAAACATTTTGTCCTGCACACTTGAAATCGCTGGGTCCGATTTCTCTGGACAGAAAAAATTGAACTCTGCATGCATGAAATCGGTAGATTTCGATTTTTTTACAAGCAAAATATCAGCCCAACACAAATTGGACGGTCCGATTTGTGTCCCTTCTCACTTCTTAGAAATCGGACCGTCCGGTTTCTAAGAGGTCAACTAACCACCGTCATAACAGTGTAAAATACCCTTAACATCCATAACTAGGTGTTATACCAAACTATGTGTCATATCCAAAAAAATTAGCCTCAAATTTATAGGTTTAAAAAAATTAAAATAAGAAAAACAAATCAAATTTACGGCTGATTTTTTTATATGATTTAGCATTGTGAGTTATGCTGGGTTACGATGATTAGGGGTGAATTACACTGTTATATGACGACGTTAGTTTTAGGAATCTGGAGGGAGAAGAAATCGGACCGTCAGATTTCATGTTGAGAGAGAAAGGAGCACAAATCGGACGGTCCGATTTGTGTGATGCAGATATTTGCTTTGCATGAAATCGGACCCACCAATTTCTGGTTGTCCAAAATTTTAAAACCAAGAGTGCACTAATCGGACCCACCGATTTTTGGTTGTCCATATTTTTAAAACCAAAAGTGCACTAATCGGACCCACCGATTTCCGGTGGCAAATTTTATTTAAATCCGGGAGTGCAGCAATCGGACCCACCGATTTGTGATGCGGAAAAATTTTGAAATAATAGAACACGGTCGGTCCATTTAATTTTATTGTAAGTGCATACATAAACCCAAAAAAATAACAGAAACCCATTCTTCCTCTGCTCTCATTCTTCTCCTTCATTCTTGCAGAACAGATTTTAGTGAGATTGAGAGTAGTTAATTACGTATAGTGTTATGGATGATAGAGTTGTGTTGAAAATTTATTGTTACGGACAGATTTTATTACAAACATATGAGGGAGTTCAATTTGTGTGTGAAAATCCATTAGATATTGTTATTCCGTTCACATTGTCATTTGAGGAATTGAAATGTGTAATTTGTGAGAAGATAGATTCTCAAATATCTAGGAGAGTATCGAGTATTTTTTACAGGTATCCTTTATCTGTGTTTGGTATATTCGTTCAATTTCAGACCAAATACGTGACGGATGAAGCGAGTATACATGAAATGTTTTCAATGTATATGGAAAATCGCCACCAAATGTCGTGTATCGAGTTGTATATTGAGTTCGAGCAATCTAAAGTGAACCGTAATATTGAATTGGAAGATTATAATAGTGAAAATGAGGAGGAATTTGAAGGTAACTATGAGATCGTTGGTCCAAGTGAAGACGAAGATGAAGCTGACGGCGCTATGAATGTAGATGTGGCGGAAGTTGCAAATACACTAGCAAACCCACATCCATTTCAGGAGCCTTCTTTCATGCGGTCATTGGATTTGGAGGCTTTGCATGCACCGAAATTTTCCCAATATATGAATGCAGGTATGTAAAGAAAGATAGCTTTGTGATATTCTGAATTAGGAAAAGAATAAGGTCAGATGATTAGTATATGTGATATGTGGATAGTAATTTGTGACCAAAGCATTTGATTACTTTATTAGTTAATAGTTCTTTATTATGAATTATATTTAGTTGTTCCTTACATAGATAGAATAGCGGAAAAAAAAAGACTATTATGATCATACATGGTAATGAATGATTTATTACTGATTACATAATAAAGGATTTATTACTTATGATTTATGCAGCACTTCCTGTTGTGGCGGATGGTGAGTTCACGGTGGGGATGGAATTCAGTTCAAGGGAGGCAGTAATAAAGGCAATGACAGATTATACCATCCGTAGAGGTGTAGACTATCGAGTATATGAGTCGGAACCGACGACATTCTATGCCAAATGTACACAATATGGCAATGGTTGTGATTGGCTGATCAGGGTTACCAAAATGCAGAAGAAGTACTGTTGGGAGATAAGGAGGTACAATGGAAGTCACACTTGTACCAGGTCTACTATTTCTCAAGACCATTCAAAGCTGGATTTCAAGACAGTTGCAGAAGCAATTAAGCTGTTGGTAGAGGTTGACCCGTCTATAAAGGTGAAATCAGTCATTGCTGAAGTCCAGTGAAAGTTTAACTACACCATCAGTTATCACAAGGCTTGGTTAGCAAAGCAGAAGGCGGTGGAATCAATTTTCGGAGGTTGGGAAGCATCGTATGAAGCTTTGCCCATATGGTTTGAGGCCATGTGTCACAAGGAGCCATCAGCAGTGGTTCACTTTGAAACAATGCCTGCTTACCAGGGGGATGATTTGGTTCCTGATATACATGTACTACATAGAGTCTTCTGGAGTTATTACCCTTGTATAAGGGCCTTCAAACACTGCAAGCCAGTGATGTAGGTGGATGAGACTCATTTGTATGGAAAATACAAAGGTTGTTTATTAGTTGCAGTCTCACAAGATGGTAATAACAACATCATGCCTATTGCATTTGCCATAGTTGAGGGAGAGACTTCTGATGCATGGTACTTCTTCTAAGTAACTTGCGTCAACATGTGGTGACACGTGATAGTGTGGGACTTATCTCTGATTGACACGATTCTATTAGGTCAGCTATTGATCGGAGTAATGGGGCTTAGTCTCCTCCTAGAGCTTTTCATATGTTTTGTATCCGGCATATTGAGTCCAACATCTTGAGGAAGTTCAAGGCATCTTACTTGCAGAAGCTTATCGTCAACATTGGTAAGTTTGAATACAATGAACTTTGAATTTATTGTAAGTACGATTGAATAGAATGGTGTTCATAGTTGACTGAATGTTTTTCATAAGATACTCGAAGACGATCAGGGAGTACCAGATGCGCTATGAACGATTAAAAGAACGGTATGAGGCTTACACCAACTGGCTTGATTGGATCCCACGTGAGCAGTATGATTTGGCATTTGATGGTGGATACCGATGGGGTCATATGACCACCAATCTTGTGGAGTGCATCAACTCCGTCTTAAAGGGTGCATGCAATCTCCCGGTCACTGCGCTTGTTAAGGCTACATTTTATAGACTGAATGAGTTGTTCACTAGGAAAAGAGCCGAGGCTGAATCCCGAATTAATGCTGGACTTGTGTTCTCTGAGATGGTGACCTCCAAACTGCATGCAAATCAACGAGCATCGGCTAACATACAGGTTAGCTGTTTTGATAGAGAAAATGAAGTCTTTGAAGTACACGAGATGCCTAGTGGGGTTGAGTATGCAGTTGACCTAGAAATGGTAGCCGGATCCAAGCCCAAGTAAGCAACAGTGTCAGTGGACCATCCATCTCCTTGCAGTCGACATGAGTTGCCCTACACAATGATCTATACAAGTGTGCCAGGCATATCGAACCCAACTAAACTGTATGATCCCACCGAAGTTACGGAGCAAAGGCAAAAATTTCCAATGCACCGCTGCACCCGACTTATCTCCAAACAGAATTGTCCCGAACAACAACGTTATGTGACACTTTACATACATCTGAATGTGAACATCATCATTCAACACTATATGATCTTTCAAACCCCTAAACCACATTAATTTTATAAAGCTCCCTCTACAGTCCGTCTTCCTCGATTCAACTCCAAATTGGTGCAAGCACTCGGCCTCCAATGCCTCAAAACTACTCATGGTTGGTCTTGTAACCGGAAGACCATTTGTCGGCAGACCGAGAATTATCGCCACATCCTCCAAGGTCACGGCACACTCACCAACCGAAAAATGAAATGTGTGAGTCTCAGGCCGCCATCTCTCAATCAGAGCATTAATCATTGCTGACTGACATTGGATAACTACAATTTGGGAAACATAATAAAATCCAATCTCACGTAAGTGTGACTCAACAATTTGGTTGTATGGATCCGACGGCTTTAAATGATCACATATCAACATCCATGAACCCTACAATATCACATTTCCGTTAAAAGTACCAATATAATATAACTATATTATCAAAAACACAATTATCCTTACATGTGGGCTGCACACGGATCGGATCGGATCGGATATAGCCTAAAATTCTATCCGATCTACACTGCACTCATCGGATCGGATAGGATATGATATCCACATTTTTTTAGGCTGGATCCGATCCGATTCGCAAATTTGCGGATCGGATCGGATCAGATATCGAGTATATCCGCATAATTCAAAAAAACTATTTTAAGATTTTGTTTGACTGTTTTTACAAAAAAATATCCAGAAAATTCATTTTTTATTTGTTTAAGCCTATTTACTCCTAAAATATTATCAATAATAGTTCTCTTGAATAACAAAAATAAAATAATAACACATGATTTAAGTTTAATTATTCTAAGTTAAAATACAACATAAAAAATTAAAACTAAAATATCATAAAATTAATAAAATAACACACTAAAATTCATATCACATTAGGGTTTACTTTCTTAAACTATGCTATTTATATGTGATGTGCGGATATGCAGATTTGCGGATTGAATCCACGGATATCACTGTCGAATCCGCAATCCAATTCTACCATAGTGCGGATCGGATCTAACCCGATCCGATGGCTCTGCGGATCGGATAATATCCACAAAATTCGGATCGGATTCGGATAATTACTGCGGATATGCGGATATTATCCGATCCATGTGCAGCCCTATACATGTCCATTATAACTAATTACTAGCATAATTGTATTTCAAACATACACAGTAAATCTGTTATACAAAAATCCTCCAATCATATTCATTACCTTATAACAAAAATTAATTAACCTTAAGTAACTAACCAGAATAATTTCACGACTGATAAATTATTTATTCGTAGAACAAATATTTTTTTTCTTTCATCCTCTATTATTATTATTATTATTATTATTATTATTATTATTATTATTATTANAATTTATTAAATTTATGTTATTAATCATAATAATTTATTAAACTCAATTACTAACTAATACTAATCTCATTCTTCTTTCATTCACATCCATCCATCCCTTCGTTCATTCGTTCGTTCGTTCATTCATTCATTCATTCTTTCTCTCTTTCTTTCTTTCTTTCTTTTTATTTCATTTCATTAACCAATAATCATAAAAAACCCCAAATCAACGGTACCATATCATACATACATACATGACAAATCCCTACTTTAATCTTCATTTCTAACCACCTAACAGTAAAATCATACACACATATATGATTAATCTCTACTTAGTGCCATTATAATATATATTACTAATCAAATCTAATATTATCACTATTATTATTATTAAATCAAATTATTAAAAAATAAAAATTTACATAATTAGAATGCCGAAGATAATTAGTCATATAAAGCTCTGGTTGATTTACTTCTTTGATTTTTAGTCTTCTTGTCATTGTTTTTCAATTTTTACCGAAATTTGTTGTGGTCCAACAATGGTGAATAATGGGCAGAGTTGTGGGATTGGGGAGAATGAAGAGAGTATGAGATTAAAAGAGATGTATGCTGGGAGGGGGCACTTGTATTTGCTGAGAGTGCAACGAAGCCAACCAAGGTCGCCACCTGCATGCGTGCCACGTGGGAGGAGTGCACTAATTGGACCCACCGATTTTTGCACCGTTTGATTTGTGAAATCGGATCGTCTGATTTTTGTGCTACCGATCGATCCGTTCGATTACTTCTACGCAGCCATTACAGATACACTATAACCCCATATCCAAGCTATACACCATCATTCCCTCCATAGCAAAATTAAAAAACTCCAGATTTACATGTTTAAAAAAAATCACAAAACTAACGGTAGGATTTGTTTTCTTCACGGAGAAAATCACATCAAGTCTCCATATTACTCGAAAATATCGTTGGAAGTCCAACACCAAAATTAAAAACGGTACCCTACCATCCAACTCACTTATAACAAGTCCACAATTGTGTTTTCCATATTTCCAGTATGAGTATATGACACATCTAAGTTACGGAACCAAATAAGCAACTATTGATCGGCTCAACCTTGGTGCAGCTACACCAAAACCCAGCCTTACACTAACTCTAAGTCTCTAACAAACTCTGGTGCACTTTCTCTTATCCATTCTTTAGTCTCGTCTCTTGTGTGCACTGCACATAGATCCAGTTGTTGAATATTGTAACATATGGCATCCACCTCTTATTCTACTTCAATGATCCCACCACAAAGATTATACACCTATCACGTGTTCTTGAGTTTCAAAGGAGAGGACACTCGCACTGGATTCACTAGCCACCTCTACGCCGCCCTAAACAGGAACGGAATCACAACCTACATCGATGACAATAACCTTCGCAAAGGCGATCTTATTTCATATGAACTCCTCAGAGCAATTGAAGAGTCTGTGTTTGCAGTCATAGTCCTCTCACCCAACTACACTTCCTACACATGGTGCTTGGATGAGCTCTGCAAGATCCTTCACTGCAACAACGACCTGCCCCAACACATCGTGACGGTGTTCTACGATGTGGATCCTTCTGATGTGAGGCACCAGAAAGGAACCTTCCAATATGCTTTCAGGAAATACCAGCACAGATTCGGAGAAGAGAGTGAGAATGTTAAAAGATGGAGACACGCTTTAACACAAGTTGCTGCTTATTCTGGTTGGCACACCAAAAATCAGTAAGCTAGAAAATTCTTCACTTCTTGTTTTGTTGTTGCAATCAAATTATTATGTGCTATACATGTTCCAAGTTTTTGTTTGTGATGTGAAAATTCTCTCTACCGAATAGTCATAATTAAATACTAATTTTTGTGTGGGAAAAAAGTTTTATTATCTATTGGAGAAACTTTGATGGTTTAGATAAATTATTCTTTAATGGAAATTCTTGGAGTCAGCTATTTTTACCCCAATACTTCAATACTGTTTTTTATACTAAGTTTTTTCATATAAAAGATATTCGAGTGATGCACATATGAACTAAAAGGTTTTGTGTACGAATATTTTGAGTCAATATATAACCAACAAATTTATTTTAGCAAACATGGTATTTACTTTTTCCTTGATCATCTTTTTTGCTTATTTTTTATTCAAATTATTGACTACAAGTTGGTTTCTCTTTTTTTTTCTCTAAAGGTTTGATAACAAGTTTGAATTTAAGGATTTGAGAACATAACATAAAAGTTTAATATAACGTTTAATTGATGTTGTTTAAGGAAATAAAATATAAAGCATTAAAAGTGTGTAACAATATAACGTACATAGAATTACGATGATATTTTCAAGAAATAATTTAAGAAAAATTCTAGGGGGCAGCAACTTTCGTGTTTTTTAGCCAGCACTTAACCATCAAAACAAAAGTGAATGATCTCCCACCATTAGATATAATCTCACACCATTAAAAATACTATTGATGGCCAATTGATGGTTACAAAATACCAAAATTGTTGCCCCCTAGCATTCCTCATAATTTAATTTAAGCATTGCTTTCAACTGCATTTTTCGAGAGTAAAACTCGGGGAATTTTGGATAATAAGGTGAAGCTCAGTTTGGCAATATGAGCTGAGAACAACACTACTTGCAAGTAATTGGGCTCGTGAAAACTTCTTTGTAGTTTGCATTGTTTATCTTTCTCTTGCTATAAATAAAAAGTTGTTGCTTTATTTTGGTTCTGTATCTTGCTAGACTTACAAAGAAATATCTTTCCCTGAATAGGAATGAGGCAGCACTTGTGGAAAGAATTTCTAAATATATACATGAAATATTGATTCCAAAGTTGCCATCTTCAATGAAGAATCTTGTGGGGATTGATTCAAGAGTGAACCAAGTGATTAGTCAAATAGGCCTTGGATTGAATGATGTTCGCTATATAGGCATATAGGGAATGGGTGGGATAGGTAAGACAACTATTGCTAGAGCGGTCTTTGAAACCATTCGAAGTAGATTTGAAGTTACTTGCTTTCTTGCCGACATAAGGGATCAATGTGAGAAAAAAGATATTGTTCACATGCAAAAACAACTTCTTGACCAAATGAATATTAGTTCAACTGCTGTTTATAGTGAGTATGATGGACGTACAATAATTCAAAACTCTCTACATCACAAAAAGGTTCTTCTTGTTCTTGATGATGTAAATCATGAAAAGCAATTAGAGAATTTGGATGGGGAGCAAGATTGGTTTGGTCCTGGAAGCAGAATAATAATCACAACTAGAGATATACATCTGCTAATGGAACAATAGGTGCATGAAACTTATAAGGTTGAAGGGTTACTAGAAAGTGAAGCCTTTAACTTCTTCTGTTTAAAAGCTTTTAAACTACCAAAACCTACAGAAGGGTTTTTGGATTTGTCCAAAGAAGTGGTTAAATACAGTTGTGGTCTTCCATTGGCACTTAAACTACTGGGTTCCCATCTTTATGGTAGATCCATTAAGGTTTGGCACAGTGCTATTGAAAAAATAAAAAAATCTTCACATTCTGAAATTATTGATGTACTGAAAATAAGCTATGATGGTTTAGGTTCTAAGGAAAAAGGACATTTTTCTAGAAATTGCTTGTTTCTTTAAAGGACATGAGAAAGATTATGTAACAAAGATATTAGAAGGATGTGGTCATGATGCTGAAATTGGTATTGATATTTTGATTAGTAGATCATTGATCACATTAGGGAAGAATATCTTTGGGGAGTTTGCAGTGGGGATGCATGATTTGCTTGAAGAAATGGGAACATTTATTGAAATTCAAGAGTCTCCAGATAATTGTAGCAAGCGTAGCAAGTTATGGTGTGAAGATGATATCGATCTTGTACTCAAACAACACAAAGTAAGTGCTGGTTTCTTCCACAATTAAAAAATTTATGGAATTAAGACAAGAATTTGGTAACTGTTTTCATTGGTTTTTTGTATAGGAAAGTAAAACAACACATAGCATCGTTCTACATGGTATGGAACTTTATAAGACTGCGGTGCGTTGGAGAGATTTATCTTTCTCAAATATATGCCAGCTAAAGCTCCTCATTTTAGATGATGTGAAAGCTCCCATTCTAAACAATATTCTAAGTTCCTTAAGAGTTTTGCAATGGAGAGGTTGTCCAATGGAAACTATGCCCCTTACGGATCAATACTATGAACTTGTTGAAATTGATTTGTGTCGGAGCAGCATTGTAATTCCATGGAATGGAAAAAAGGTAGACTTTTTCGTCAAGAGCTCTATCAAATGATATTACATGAACATTTACAATAAAAATAGTAATTCTCTGATATTCTTTGCATTGTTCAGCTTCTAGAAAAGTTAAAGTACTTAAATTTGTCATGGTGCTCCAATCTGAAGTAAACTCCGGATCTTTCTGTGACTCCCAATCTACAATCACTTGATCTTAAGGCTTGTGCAAAGCTGAATGATATTCACCCATCTCTCCTACACCACAAGGGCATTGTTATATTGAACTTACAGAGTTGTAACAATCTGGAAATACTTGGAGATAAAATGGAGATGAGTTCACTCAATAAACTAGATCTATTGTTGTGCGACAGTTTGAGAAAGCTCCCAGAATTTGGGAAGTGCATGAAACAGTTATCGATTCTTAATTTGGGTGGTACAGAGATAGAAGAGCTACCCACAATGCTAGGGAATTTGGTTGGCTTGTCTGAGTTGGGCATAAATGGATATAGCGAGCATAGAAGTGTTCCAAATATTGTTGGAGTTTTATGTTCTATGTCTCGTCTAACCTCTTTGAGCAGTCTGAAATTATGGGGATGTTTTCCCGCAGAGTCAGCCCTTTACTACAATCTCGGCCGCTTATCGTCGTTGACGTATTTGGATTTATCGTGGAATCGATTTGCAAGGGTTCCATTAAGTATCCATGAACTTCCCCGGCTTACACGTCTGCAGCTATATCTTTGCCATAAACTGGAGGTTTTGCCAGAGCTTCCATCAAGTCTGAGAGAACTAGACGCATCATCTTGTACATCACTAGATGCATCTTATGTCAATGATGTTATACCAAAGATGTGTCATATCTTTGTAGAATCAGCTAGACAAGATTGTGAAGACGTCTTTCAAGTGTTGATCCCAAAGGAGGAAATTCCGGCATGGTTTGACCATCAGGAACAAGGTAATGCTGTATCAGTCCCATTCCTACATAATTGTCCTTCAACTGAAACCATCGCACTTGCTCTCTGCTTCCTATTACATGGTCCAACACGTGATAGACTACGGCCTTTAGTAATCTGCAACGGTCAAGAATTCATCAACCGAAGTTTATTTCAAGTGTTTCTCACTAGAGTTTCTCCACATTTGTTTATTGTCTACTTGACTGGTTACTGTTTTAGTAGCCTATTATGCCAAGAGAATCTCTTCCAAATGTTATTTCCCAGTAATCCCGATTATAATATCCTAGTACAAAGATCTGGAGCACGTTGGGTGTGTAAGCAAGACATTCAAGATTTCAAGAGAAGAAAAATCTGAAACAGAAAAAAACAACTTTTGAACTGCACATGGGCATCATCTTACATTGTCCTCCTTCTCAGAGGAAGAGGAAGTGCCTGCTGATATAGCATAGGACACTATTCTTCTTTATTTGGCATTTCGCAGAAGCTCTGACCCACCTGAACACCTATCTTCCCTTTGCATCCCAACAACACTTCTTTTGTAAGGTGAGTATTTGGAGGTTGCATTTGGGTTCATCCGTGATGGCTTTCCTTTTTTTTTTAGTTTGAATATTATGGGACAAATGTATAAAGTGGGTATGATGTGTAATTTATTGAGGTTATAGTGATTTTTAAATAATGGGTTGGAGACTTGGAGGGAAACACTTGAGCTTGACAATGCTTTGAATGTTTCGTTGCTGCCGCATAGCATGAGATTTGCAAGCATAACTAGAAACATTCAGATTCACGTTCATTATAGAGGGAAGGAGAAAATCTACAGGTCATGGATTGGGGAGTACCAATGTCAACTTAGTTGCAATTCTTGTAAGTTTCCAAGCTGTGTTTATTATGATTAGGTTATGTTTCTTTATTTCTATCTGCTTTAGAATTTTGACTACTACTGTTTGATTAGCAGCTCATTTTTTTTAACCACACATTTTTTATTATGTGCATTTTGAATTTTGAGGTCGATAATAGAATATAGGTTACAATCTTTGGAAGACACATGATGTAAATGAAATGAAGCTATCACCAATATATGGCATTGATATTATCTGATTGCCAATAAAGTTATTGAATTATTTATCATGCTTAATTCAATGTTTCATCATATTTATGTTTTGTTTTTTTTTTATAAAATATCTTAATCTTCAATTTCGTCTATTTTGTTCTATTCTTTTAACATACTAGGTTATACCTAATAAAACAAGTGTATTAACCCGTGTCATGCACGTGATAAGACTGAAATTATAATTTTAAATTATTTTGTTAAGATTGATGGTTTTAGTGGCTAAGAGAAGGGGGTTGAATCTTAGCCCCCTTTTTGCTTGATTACACTTTCTCGTCTTTGAGGAGACTTTTCTGTTTTTGTCTCGTCCCTAGCCACGAGACTTTTTATTTTTGTCTCGTCAGTTGGCACGAGATATTTTTGGTTTTATCTCCTGAGCAGTAGAAACAGAAATGGAGTAGTAAGAAAAGAAGATTACACCCAGATATATCCTGGTTCAGCTGCTAAGTGCAATGCAGCCTACATCCAGTCTCCATCATAACTATGATGGAATTTCACTATAATCATCCTGATTACAAACTGTAAAGTGCTAACTCAACTTACAAAGGGATTCCCACAGAATCATGAAACACAACATAGATGAACAAAGGAACTCTAAGACATCTATGGCTTTTTCTTTTAATTTTGCACTCTCTGCTTTTTTCTGCTCTATGGCTTTTTCATACAAACCTCACTATTTATCTTTTTCCATGAGACTCAAGACATGACAAAATTAAACAGAAAAATACTAAACAGAATACATTGAAGAAGAAAAAACTGTTAGCTCAGGTAGTTCTGAGAACCCTGTGCCTTGCACTCTCACACTTTCTTCTTTGAATCAAACTGTGACTGTTCACCCCTTTTATAGAGAAGAGAAGCCTTCACAGTTGAAATAAAACCAAGCTTAACTTCTTTTCCTTCAAAACAGAGCTTGTTCGGCCACAGAGAGAGAAGAGGTAGCTCATGCAAAACCCAACATGCAAATACCTCTAGTTCTTCTTTGGTCATCACTCTTCATCAATCCGAGCGCTCCATCCTTGGCTTGCTCTCCAAGATGGATTTCTGGCCCGTTATGCTTTATGATGATGATGGCTTCATCTGCTCCAATCTCTGCCTCTTCCATCACTTCGCCACTCTAGCTACTTTCTGTGGTGGTTGAGCAGAATCAAAGACAAGCCATGCCTCCAAAGATCTCTTCCTTGCTGGCCAAATCTCCTACTTTCTTTTTGGGTATGAGGAGCTCGAGATTACCTCACCAAATCTTACTATTTTTTGTGAAAATCTCAGCCACAACATACTTTTATTTTGTTATGTTTTCTTGCCATCATCATGATAATCTTGAGACGTGCTCTATCTCCTTTTCGGTGAGTAGGTGTGGCTTCCATGGCTTCCATTATTTTCTGGTTAATGACCGAAAAAGAGTGAGAGAGAGATGAGAGAGAAGAAAGGGCTAGAACAAAAGCAACTAAATGAATCATATTAATTGAAGTGAGATTGCTTTTACTTCCCTTGTAGAATAGCGTGAAGCAATGATGCCTTCAATCAAATTAATGTCAAATTCTCTCTCATGTTTCCAATGCATGTAATAACTTCATTTTAACAAAATTTGAATTCCACTAGAGGTGGATTCCGTTGGAAGCTAGAAGCAATACATTTGCTTTCTCTTCAACTTGGTTTCAGACCAAGTTTGGAAACATTCATCAAAATTAAGATTGGGCTAGGTAGCAACATCTTTTAATCTGGCCCAATAATAACATTTGCTTTCCTGATGAAATTTTGGATCATGCATTGAGCAAGTAGGAAAGCATATTCAACTTGGGCTTATAATAATAATGGATCAATTTGGCCCAAATAATAAAACTTTTTTTAGCCAACAATCATATAACGGGAATTACATAGGGCTAAATTTTAATTTATTGGGCTTGAGATCTCTCTTTTTATTTCGGCCCAAATAAAACCTGCAACACAAAATTATTAATTAATATATGTTAAATGAGAATCAAATTAATAATTTTGTAATTAACTATTTTAATAATGTTTAGTCATTACAAATATTAATTTAGAGTTTTCCAAACTCATCAATCTCCCCCTTGATGACAAACATTATTAAAAATTGAAATGGAAAGAAATTAAAGGTTAGAGTATAGGATACTCCCTTTGAATGTTTTGAATTTCTCCCCCTTTCAAATTGTCACAAGGCTCCCCCTTAATATATGTTATTTTTACCAAGGGAAGCTTTATACATGTAACAATTTAATCAAGCTTCAAGTAACAATGTTATTTAGCATATTCATTCCATGATGCTAAATGCTTGATTTATGAGAAGATTTGAATGATATACAAAACTTATTTGCTATCACAAATTTAATTTTCTGCTAAAACATACCATAATCAATCAAAATCTATTTTTGGTAGAAGTCTTGCTTTTCAAAAGTATTTTTCAATAAATCAGAGCAATCTTGGTAGGAAAAATATTTTTCAATCATGATTTAATCTTTCCAAACACAGCAACTTTCATCATTAAGAACTGCCAAAAATAAATCCATAAATCATTTTACCAAGGTAAGTAGTAAACACATTTTACCAAGATAAACATCAAATAATGGCAGCCATCAAGATAAACCGAATGCATTCTCATTACCAAGGTAAGTAGTAAACACATTTTACCAAGATAAACATCAAATAATGGCAGCAATCAAGATAAACCGAATGCATTCTCAATCAACATAAGCCAAATGTATTGTTTAATCATCAATAGAGGTGATAATGAATTTTCACAAAATGAAAATTTCATCCCCTGTTCCAATTTCAATTTTTTTAACCTTATTCTCCCCCTTTTGTCATCAAAGGGGCACCTGCAATCAAAATTTTGTCATAGAAAACAAGATATGCAAGATATAACCAAACAAAACAGAATATCACAGAGTATCTCAGAGTTATAGCGGTATCTTAACACAAAACAGAGAAACAGATTGAGCCTATTTACGCCAATATCTTAAACTTAAACAAAAATTTAATCATCAGATAAATGCAGATCAGATTCTCCTGCATCTTCTTCATCATCAAATCCCAAATCCTTCTCCAAGTTTTCCAGCATTAGACCCACTCTATCTTTGCATCTC
Source organism: Arachis duranensis (assembly GCF_000817695.3). Classification (NCBI taxonomy): domain Eukaryota; kingdom Viridiplantae; phylum Streptophyta; class Magnoliopsida; order Fabales; family Fabaceae; genus Arachis; species Arachis duranensis. Next base: position 103,519,649 of record NC_029780.3, read on the forward strand.
ATCCATGCTCTTTCAGATTCATATGCGAGTTTACGTGCAGCCTTATGAGATTGTATCATGACTTCTGACATATTTGAAAATTCTGTGAGAATTTCTTTGATAGACTTGGTAGTCTTGGAGGACTCAGGTCTGTCCTCAAACTCACTTTCTGAAGCCATGAATTTCTTGCTTTTGGTTCCTCTTCCTTTAACCATTGATACTTTGTTCTCTACAGCCTCATTCAAAAGGTCAACTTTAAAGAATTCAAAGATACTCGTTAAGAACATACCATAGGGCAAATTTGCCTTTTTGGTGCTCCTGACCGAGTCCCACATATGGCGGATCATAATATAACCAAAAGAAATAGGAGTAGATGTAACAAGTGCAAATAAGATGAGGGAGTCAGAATATGTTACTCTATTGTGAGACCCGCTTTGAGGAGTCAAGATGTGGGTGATGATCCTGTAAAGCAATGAGTTGGTGGAACCTAGGGCCTTGTGAGTAGGAACATTTCCATCCAAGCCTGAGAGATGCTCACATATGTATTGAAGAACAACCTTATGGGTGACGCCGACTTGTGTGTCCCATCCGTCGGCCATGTATGCTCTCGGCCCTTCATCTTTGTATCTTAAGGTAGTTCCAATGGTGGCTGTGTTAAGAGTGATGTGAACTCTTTTCACATATGAATGGAGGGTGCCATCAATAAGTCTCATGTTGGCGTAGAACTCACAGACCAGACCTGGATAAACTGGCTTCTGGATGTGAAGCAGAGGAATCCATTGAAGCAGTTCGAAGAGAGGAGAGAGATTTATTCCCTTTTTGGCAAGAATCTCAAGATTGACAAGGTAAGTCAAATAGAGATGACGCTTTTGCAAAACTTCTTTGTGGAATTCATAAGAAGTGCAAGAGTTGAATCTGGCAGGGTCATAATGGGAGTGAGTTTTGGCAAATTTATTCTTGAACTCCAAAGATTCCAGATTTGCCAGTTCCATGGTGTTGTGTAGAACGAATTCTTTTGATTTCTGAGCACTCTTCCCAGGTGTGACTTTCTTCAGTGATGGTGGTGATGATGCAATGGGTGAGGTGTGAGATGATTCTTCCTCAACACTTAGCTCCTTATTTTTGCCTCGGCCTGAACTTTTGTGGGCAATTACTTTCTTTCTCATGGTGGCCGTATGTTTGGATGGTGGTGAGGGAGAAGATGAAGATGTAGAATGAATATGGATATGAGTGTGGGTCTGTGGAGAGGGGGTCTTTTGAGAAAGGCGAATGCGTTTACTCTTCCTAGAAGCCGTTTTCTTTTTCATGATGAAGAGAAGATATGGAGTTAGAAGAAGAAGAGATGGCCGAAGAGTGTGGAGAGTGGAGAGAAGTTAGAGGTGCATTAAATGTTGATTAGAAAGGAAAGTTAATGATCATCATGGCACGGTTATTAACCAAGGGATTTTCAGGAATTTGAAAAAGTTGTTTCCTAGAATCAAGGGATTAGATGGAAAAATGGATTTGATTTGACAATAACTACTTTCAAAAATATTTGATAAGACAACAAAAAGATTTTGATCATCATAAGATGAGGAACCAATCAAAAGGGTCAAGGTGGGGTCAAAGAGATTTTGTGGGGCCCATGAGAGATAAATTCTGCGCAGCCTCCCCCTTAATTACAGCTTCTCCAACACGCTTGGATTTTTATCTCGTCCATTCCTATGAGACAAAACTGAGCAGAGTTAGAATTTCACAAAATTTCAATAAAACTTAAATCAAACATTCCCAAACTTTTTCTTAGTGAACAGAATCTGCCTTCACAGAGGGGTTTTGTAAAAACGTCAGCAAGTTGATCTTCAGATTTTACAAATTGAATATCAATAGTACCCTTTTGCACATGTTCTCTAATAAAGTGATATTTGATCTCAATGTGCTTTGTTCTTGAGTGCAAAACAGAATTTTTTGAAATATTTATTGCACTCATGTTATCACAAAATAATGGTATACTATTGATCTTTAATTTGTAATCTTCCAACTGCGTTTTTAACCAAATTAATTGTGAACAACAAGTAGATGTGAATATATATTCAGCTTCAGCTGTGGATAGAGCAATTGTGGCTTGTTTCTTGTTTGACCACATGTTGAGTGAGCTTCCAAGGAAGCAACACATGGCAGAGGTGCTTCTTCTATCCACTTTATCTCCTGCATAATTTGCATCACAAAACCCTACTGCACAAAAATCATCAGATTTTGGATACCACAAGCTATAATCACATGTTCCCTTAATGTATCTAATGATGCGCTTAACAGCCGAAAGATGGGATTCTTTTGGGTGAGATTGAAATCTTGAATATACACCCACACTTTGAACAATATCTGGTCTAGAGGAGGTAAGATACATTAATGAACCAATCACTCCCCTATACCGTGTTTCATCCACATCTTTGCCATCATCATCTTTTTCAAGTTTATTGTTTGGATGCATTGGTGTTCCCATTGGTTTAGAATTTTCTAGGCCAAAATTTTTGATAAGTTTTTTTGTATACTTTCCTTGGTGAATAAAAGTACCACTAGGAGTTTGTTTAATTTGGAGGCCAAGAAAGAAGGTTAGCTCTCCCATTAAACTCATTTCAAACTCACTAGTCATGAGTTTTTCAAACTCTTCACACAAGGACTCATTGGCCGATCCAAACACAATATCATCCACATAAACTTGAACTAGACGTATATCATCATTAGATGTTTTAATGAATAAAGTTGTGTCCGTGGTACTCCTTTGAAATTGATTTTCCAATAGGAAGGCACTAAGCCTTTCATACTAAGCTCTTGGAGCTTGTCTAAGACCATAAAGAGCCTTAGTTAGTTTGAAAACATGATTTGGAAAATCTTTATGTTCAAAACCGGGGGGGTTGTGCCACATACACTTTTCTATCAATAAAGCCATTAAGGAAAGCACATTTAACATCCATTTGAAACATTTTGAAACCCTTATGGGCAGCATAGGCAAGAAGCAATCTAATTGCTTCCATTCTAGCTACCGGAGCAAAAGACTCATCAAAATCTATTCTCTCTTCTTGATCGTAACCTTGGGCCACTAATCTAGCCTTGTTACGAACAACTTGTCCATCCTCATCAAGTTTATTTTTAAACACCCACTTAGTATCCGTAACTTTCTTACTATCCGGATGAGGTACTAATGTCCAAACCTCATTCTTGTCGAATTGAGCAAGCTCCTCTTCCATGGCCTTGACCCATGATGGGTCTTCAAGAGCTTCTTTCACATTATTGGGCTCCATTTGTGACAAAAATGAAAAGTTGCTTGGTTCGGATTGTCTTTTGGTTAAGGATCTTGTTGTCACTCCTTGGGAAGGATCACCAATGATGAAGTCATGAGGATAACCCATCATAGACTTCCATTCTCTAGGCTTCCTTTGTGGTGTTGAGCTTTGATGAGTTTCTGTTGGTCTCACTGTTTCAATTTCTCGTGCTGGCTCAGGAGACAAAATGGAAATGTCTCCTCCAATCTGACGAGACAATTCTGGATTGGCAGATTCTTCAATTTGGGCAGACTTGGGATTTTCTTTGCTTGTTTCAGCTCCTTCACAATCTGAATCACTATCTATCACAGTACTGGAAATTAAGTTAGAATCACAAAAAGTAACATGTATGGATTCAAAAACTTACCAAGATTTTCTTTGTTGTTAAGCACAAAACATTTGCATCCAAAAACATGAAAGTACTTAAGATTTGGAGGGGTTCCTTTCCATAGCTCATAAGGAGTTCTTTTCAACTCTTTTCTAATTATTGTCCTATTCAAAATATAACATGCTGTATTTACAGCTTCAGCCCATAGAAATTTTGGAACCTCATTCTCACATAACATAGCCCTAGTCATTTCTTGAAGGCTTCTATTCCTTCTTTCAACAACCCCATTTTGTTGAGGTGTTCTAGGGCATGAAAAATTATGAGAGATTCCAAAGTCATCACAGAATTTTTCAAAGTCTTGGTTTTCAAATTCTTTTCCGTGATCACTTCTCAAATGAGCTACTTTTAAATCTTTTTCATTTTGAATTTTCTTGCAAAGGGTTGAGAAAGCATGGAAAGCATCATTTTTATGAGCAAGAAAAAGTACCCAACCAAAACTAGAGTAATCATCTACCACTACCAAACCATAGTGTTTACCTCCTAGACTTTGTGTTCTAGTTGGACTAAAAAGATCAATGTGTAACATCTCTAATGGCCTTTTGGTTGAGATTCCATCTTTTGGTTTAAAAGAGGATTTGACTTGTTTGCCTAATTGACAAGCATCACAAGTAAGATCCTTATCAAACTTGATAAGAGGTGTAAAACATGTTACATTTTGTTCTTTCAAGTCCTCAAGAGTTAATCCGTACACATTGTTGCATCTCTTAGCTTCAAAAAGAATATCCCCAGTTTTTTCACAAATAACCAAGCACACAAATTTTCTAAGAATTACTTCAAATCCTAAATCACACAATTGACTTACACTAAGTAAATTATGTTTCAAACTATTGACAAGAAGAACATCATTTATACAAGATGAAAAGTTTTTACCAACTTTTTCAACGGCCACTATCTTTTCTTTTCCATCATCACCGAAAGTGACAAGTCCTCCATCATATTCATCAAGCTTTATGAAGAAGGTTATATTTCCGGTCATATGCCTAGAGCATCCGCTGTCCATGTACCACATATTTTCCTTCCTCTTAGATGCTAGGCATACCTGATCTACATGATTTGCCATGAGACAAGGCTGTGACTTGGTCTCAGATTCTTCATCACTTTCTGAGTCATTTTCCAAGTCTTCACATGATGCCATCAGACCCTTCTTCTTCTTTCCCCCTTTTTGCTTCTCCTCTTTCCTTAACTTGGGACAATCAGATTTGAAGTGTCCCATTTCCTTGCAGTTGTAACAAGTTACTTTGCTAAGGTCTTTCTTCATTTTCCTTGAGTTGCTGCCTTTGCCTTTGAACTTCACCATTTTCCTGAATTTTTTGGCAAACAACACAAATTCATTTTCAGAGGAGTTATCACTGGATTCATCATCCAGGGAGTTAGTTACAGAAGAAAAAGCAATTCCTTTCTTTTTTGACTCTGTTTTTAAATAAGTGTTTTCAAAAGCAAGAAGGTTTTCTCTCAAATCATCAAGTGTCATGGAATCAAGGTTACTGCTCTCAGAAATAATTAAAGCTTTTGTTTCCCACTCTTTAGTGAAACATCTCAGCACTCTTCTCACAAGCACAGAATCAGAATGTGTTATTTCCATAGCATCCAAGCCAACAGTGATGGTGTTGAACCGTTCGAACAGTTCACCAATGGATTCTCCTTCCTTCATTGTAAACATTTCATACTCCCTGTTTAACATGTCTATTGGTGCACGAAATTGCAATCACACTTTTGCAACTCCGCACAACTAACCAGCAAGTGCACTGGGTCGTCCAAGTAATACCTTGCGTGAGCAAGGGTCGATCCCACGGAGATTGTCGGCTTGAAGCAAGCTATGGTTATCTTGTAAATCTTAGTCAGGATATCAGAAATTATCAGGATTGATTGTGAAAAAGAACAAAAGAACATGAAATGATTACTTGTTTCGCAGTAATGGAGAATAGGTTGAGGTTTTGGAGATGCTCCATCTTCTGAATCTCTGCTTTCCTACTGTCTTCTTCTTCAAACACGCAAGGCTCCTTCCATGGCAAGCTGTATGTAGGGTTTCACCGTTGTCAATGGCTACCTCCCATCCTCTCAGTGAAAACGATTGCATATGCTCACAGCACGCGGAATTCATCTGTCGGTTCTCAATCAGGCCGAAATAGAATCCAGTGATTCTTTTGCGCCTGTCACTAACGCCCCGCCTCTCAGGAGTTTGAAGCACGTCACAGTCATCCAATCATTGAATCCTACTCAGAATACCACAGACAAGGTTTAGACCTTCCAGAT
>NC_029780.3:103528235-103528708 GCF_000817695.3 Arachis duranensis
TTGATGAATCTTGGCTTAGTGATCACGGAAATGCACACCAAACTTAGAGGTTTGCTTGTCCTCAAGCAAAAGAAAAGAAAGAAGAGAGAGAGAGGAAGAGGAAATTCGAATGGTGTGGTGGAAAGAGGGAGCCAAACGTGTATTTATAAGGTGGGGGGGAATTTTCGAAAACAAAAGAAATTTGAAAAGAGATTTGAGAAGATATGGAAAGAAATTGAGAGAAAGGTGAGTTTTTGAACAAAATTTGGGAATAATTTGAAAGATTTGACGAATGATTTTAGATTTTTGAAAATTTGAAAGTGAATGATGAGAGATTGAAATGTGTTTTTGTAGAAAAATATGGGTAAGAAAAAGAAAGTTTGAAAAAATTTGATTTGAAAACAAAATTGTGGTCCCCCCACCTTTCTGGCGTTAAACGCCCAGAATGGCACCCATTCTGGCGTTTAACGCCCATTTGTTGCCCCTTTTGGGCG
>NC_029780.3:103528817-103529210 GCF_000817695.3 Arachis duranensis
TCTGGGCGTTTTTCTGAACGCCCAGGATGCTGCACACCTGGCGTTAAACGCCCAGAATGGCACCATTCCTGGCGTTAAACGCCCAGAATGGTACCCATTCTGGCGTTTAACGCCCAAAGTGCCCCTTACTGGCGTTTTTTCGCCAGTAAGCTCTTTTTCTCTACTTTTTGAGCTGAATCCTTCTGTAACTCTGTGAATTCCTTCATTTTTGATACTTGCCTCTGTAAAAACAAAACATATGACCTACTAATGACTGGGTTGCCTCCCAGCAAGCGCTTCTTTACTGTCTTTAGCTGGACTTTTACTGAGAATCACTCAAGTCTCAGTTTTGAGCATTCCTGCTCAAAATTTCCTTCAAGATAATGCTTGATTCTCTGTCCATTGACAATGAAC
>NC_029780.3:103529316-103529653 GCF_000817695.3 Arachis duranensis
TGGACCCCTCCACCGGGATTTGAGTTTTCCTGGAAACAGTCTGAGCCTGGAGTTGAAGAGCAGAACTTTTTGTCCTGACTCAAAGACTCTGGTTGACAACTTCTTGTCATGCCACTTCTTTGCCTTTTCCTTATAAATTTTTGCATTTTCAAAGGCATTGAGTCTGAACTCCTCTAGCTCATTTAGCTGGAGTAATCTTTTTTCACCAGCTAACTATGCATCCATGTTTAGGAATCTGGTTGCCCAGTAGGCTTTGTGTTCCAGTTCCACGGGCAGATGACAAGCCTTCCCATACACCAGTTGGTATGGAGAGGTTCCTATAGGAGTCTTGAATGCT
>NC_029780.3:103532206-103533075 GCF_000817695.3 Arachis duranensis
GCATACTTCAGGGATGGTGGTAGTGGTTTGAGTTCAGGTTTGGGAGATTTATCCTCCTCCTGAGGAATTTTCGAAAATTCCTTTGTTTCCTCTGGTTCTTCTTGATCAGGTTGAGCATCTTTGAAGATGTCTTCAAGCTCTGATTCTAGGCCTTCAGTCATATTGATCTCTTCTACCAGAGAGTCAATAATGTCAGCGCCCATGCAGTCATTTGGTGTGTCTGGGTGCTGCATAGATTTTACAGCATTCAACTTGAACTCATCCTCATTGACTCTCAAGGTTACTTCCCCTTTTTATACATCAATGAGAGTTCGTCCAGTTGCTAGGAAAGGTCTTCCTAGGATGAGAGTTGCACTCTTGTGCTCCTCCATTTCCAGCACCACAAAGTCAGTTGGAAAGGCAAATGGCCCAACCTTGACAATCATGTCCTCAATTATGCCTGATGGGTGTTTAATGGAGCCATCAGCAAGTTGGAGGCATATCCAGGTTGGTTTGACTTCTCCAGTCAACCCAAGCTTTCTGATAGTGGATGCAGGTATTAGATTGATGCTTGCTCCAAGATCACACAGGGCTGTCTTGGTGCAAGCACCTTCTAATGTGCATGGTATCATAAAACTTCCTGGATCTTGAAGCTTTTCTGGTAAGCTTCTTAATATGACTGCACTGCATTCTTCAGTGAGAAACACTTTTTCAGTTTCTCTCTAATCCTTCTTATGGCTTAAGATTTCTTTCATGAACTTAGCATAAGAAGGTATTTGCTCAAGTGCCTCTGCAAACGGAATCTTTATTTCAAGAGTCCTGAGATAGTCTACAAAGCGAGCAAATTGCTTATCCTATTCCGCTTGGCGGAGTTTTTGAGGATAAGGCAT
>NC_029780.3:103533247-103534475 GCF_000817695.3 Arachis duranensis
CAGTGGTTTGGTTATCCTCTGTCAATTGTTCCTTATTTGGCTTTTTGCTCTTTTGAGCAGTGTTATTCAATGTCTTCCCACTCCTCAGTTGAACTGCTTGGCATTCCTCTGTTATCTGTTTAGATATTTGCTGTTTTGCTTGATTCAACTGCAGTTCTATGTTCTTGTTAGCAACTTTAGTTTCATAGAGCATCTCTTTAAATTCTGCTAACTGTTCTGTCATCCGGAGTAATTGTTGATTAAGCTCAACCATCTGTTCTTGAGGATTAGAGTCAGTGACTACTGTCATGACTTCCTCTCTTGGAGAGAGCTCATTGCTAGAGTACAAATATTGATTTCTAGCAACAGTGTCTATAAGCTCTTGAGCCTCCTCAATTGTCTTCCTCATGTGGATAGATCCACCAGCTGAGTGGTCTAAAGACATCTGAGCTTTTTCTGTGAGCCCATAGTAGAAGATGTCCAACTGCACCCACTCTGAAAACATTTCAGAGGGACATTTTCTTAGCATACCTCTATACCTCTCCCAGGCATTGTAAAGGGATTCATTATCCTCTTGTTTAAAGCCTTGGATGTCCAGCCTTAGCTGTGTCATCCTCTTTGGAGGGTAAAAGTGATTCAGAAATTTGTCTGATAACTGTTTCCATGTCTTTATGCTTGCTGTAGGTTGGTTATTCAACCACCTTTTAGCTTGATCTTTTACAGCAAATGGAAACAGCAATAGTCTGTAGACATCCTGATCCACCTCTTTATCATGTACTGTGTCAGCAATTTGTAAGAACTGTGCCAGAAACTCAGTAGGTTCTTCCTGTGGAAGACCGGAATACTGACAATTTTGCTGCACTATGATAATGAGTTAAGGATTTAGCTCAAAGCTGCTTGCTTTGATGGGAGGTGTACAAATGCTATTCCCATATGCAGCTGTAATGGGGTTAGCATATGACCCCAGAGTCCTTCTGGACTGTTCAATCCCACTTAAGTCCATGATGGGTCCTTCTGGACTGATCAATCCCACTTAGGTCCATAATGGATAAAGGGAAATGATATGGATTGCAAATAGATAAAATATTTTTTTTTGAATTAAACGAAAAAAAATAAAATTAAACAAAAGAGAATTAAAGTGAAAATTCGAAAATAAAAAAGAAAATAAGATCAAAGCAAATTGAGAACTGAATCAATTAGTTGATCAAAAAGATTTTGAAAGCAGCAATTAAAAAGATATGATTGAAAA
>NC_029780.3:103535648-103551953 GCF_000817695.3 Arachis duranensis
TTTGGTGCCAGTTCCGGCGTTAAACGCTGGAATTTCTGAGGCTGATTTGCCACGCCGATTTGGGCCATCAAATCTTGGGCAAAGTATAGACTATCATATATTGCTGGAAAGCCCAGGATGTCTACTTTCTAACGCCGTTGAGAGCGCGCCAATTGGGCTTCTGTAGCTCCAGAAAATCCACTTTGAGTGCAGGGAGGTCAGAATCCAACAGCATCTGCAGTCCTTTTCAGTCTCTGAATCAGATTTTTGCTCAGAACCCTCAATTTCAGCCAGAAAATACCTGAAATCACAGAAAAACACACAAACTCATAGTAAAGTCCAGAAAAGTGAATTTTAACTAAAAACTAATAAAAATATACTAAAAACTAACTAAATCATACTAAAAACATACTAAAAACAATGCCAAAAAGCGTATAAATTATCCGCTCATCATCTATCCAAGTCTTCTTTACAATGGTGGTTCCTTCATGAGTAATTTGCAATTTATCCCAGATTTCCTTTGCCATTGTGCATCATGATACCCGTCGGTACTCCTCAAAGATGATAGCACAGTTGAGTAGATTAACAGCCTTGGCATTTAGCTCTATTTTCTTTCTATCTTCTTCGGTCCAGCTTGCTTCAGGCTTAAGAGTGACTACTCCTTCAGCACTTGTATTGGTAGGAAATTGAGGACCCTCCAGGATGATCTTCCATAGTCTGTATTCCATTGCTTACACAAAGATCTTCATTCTCTCCTTCCAATAGGTGTAGTTTTTCCCATTGAAAAGAGGCGGTCTGTTGCTTGACTGTCCTTCTGTAAAGTTATAGGACACCATGTTTGAGCCATTGCTTTCTGCCATGAGGATCTTTTCTCCAAGCTGCAAAGCTTGATCTCTTTGAGACCAAGCTCTGATACCAATTGATGGTTTTAGTGGCTAAGAGAAGGGGGGTTGAATCTTAGCCCCCTTTTTTCTTGATTACACTTTCTGGTCTTTGAGAAGACTTTTCTGTTTTTGTCTCGTCCCTAGCCACGAGACTTTTTATTTTTGTCTCATCATTTGGCACGAGATATTTTGGTTTTATCTCCTGAGCAGTAAAAACAGAAATGGAGTAGTAAGAAAAGAAGATTACACCCAGATATATCCTGGTTCAGCTGCTAAGTGCAATGCAGCCTACATCCAATCTCCATCACAACTATAATGGAATTTCACTATAATCATCCTGATTACAAACTGTAAAGTGCTAACCCAACTTACAAGGGGATTCTCACAGAATCATGAAACACAACATAGATGAACAAAGGAACTCTAAGACATCTATGGCTTTTTCTTTTAATTTTGCACTCTTTGCCTTTTTCCGCTCTATGACTTTTTCATACAAACCTCACTGTTTGCCTTTTTCCATGAGACTCAAGACATGACAAAATTAAACAAAAAAATACTAAACAGAATACATTGAAGGAGAAAAAACTGTTAGCTCAGGTAGCTCTGAGAACCCTGTGCCTTGCACTCTCACACTTTCTCCTTTGAATCAAATCGTGACTGTTCACCCTTTTTATAGAGAAGAGAAGCCTTCACATTTGAAACAAAATCAAGCTTAACTTATTTTTCTTCAAAACAGAACCGGTTCGGCCACAGAGAGAGAAGAGGTAGCTCATGCAAATACCTCTAGTTCTTCTTTGGTCATCACTCTTCATCAATTCGAGCGCTCCATCCTTGGCTTGCTCTCCAAGATGGATTTTTGGCCCTTGATGCTTCATGATGATGATGGCTTCATCTGCTCCAATCTCTGCCTCTTCCATCACTTCGCCACTCTAGCTACTTCCTGTGGTGGTTGAGCAGAATCAGAGACAAGTCATGCCTCCAAAGATCTCTTTCTTGCTGGCCGAATCTCCTACTTTCTTTTTGGGTATGAGGAGCTCGAGATTACCTCATCAAATCTTACCATTTTTGGTGAAAATCTCAGCCACAACATACTTTTATTTTGTTATGTTTTCTTGCCATCATCATGATGGTCTTGAGACGTGCTCCATCTCCTTTTCGGTGAGTAGGTGTGGCTTCTATGGCTTCCATTATTTTCTGATTAATGACCGAAAGAGAAAGAGAGAGATGAGAGAGAAGAAAGGGCTAGAACAAAAGCAACTAAATGAATCATATTAATTGAAGTGAGATTGCTTTTACTTCCCTTGTAGAATAGCGTGAAGCAATGATGTCTTCAATCAAATCAATGTCAAATTCTCTCTCATGTTTCCAATGCATGTAATAACTTCATTTTAACAAAATTTGAATTCCACTAGAAGTGGATTCCGTTGGAAGCTAGAAGCAATACATTTGCTTTCTCTTCAACTTGGTTTCGGACCAAGTTTGGAAACATTCATCAAAATTAAGATTGGGCTAGGTAGCAACATCTTTTAATCTGGCCCAATAATAACATTTGCTTTCCTGATGAAATTTTGGATCATGCATTGAGCAAGTAGGAAAGCATATTCAACTTGAGCTTATAATAATAATGGATCAATTTGGCCCAAATAATAAAACTTTTTTTTAGCCAACAATCATATAACAGGAATTACATAGGGCTGAATTTTAATTTATTAGGCTTGAGATCTCTCTTTTTATTTCGGCCCAAATAAAACCTGCAACACAAAATTGTTAATTAATATATGTTAAATGAGAATCAAACTAATAATTTTGTAATTAACTATTTTAATAATGTTTAGTCATCACAAATATTAATTTAGAGTTTTCCAAACTCATCAAAGATTAATTTAAATTATAATAATTTGATTAATAAAAATATAACATGTTATGTATTATTTGTTTTTTCTTAAGCTAGTGTTAAATATATGAACTCTAAAATAGTTATTAATTAGTTTTAGTAATTTACTTTCTTCAATAAATCAAACATATATACTCAATGTGACCATAAATAGCTTAATAATACTTAGACCCACCAATAAATTTTTATATGTTGTTTTACTGTCAAGTAAGAACATATAAAAATTAGCTCAAAATAAATAATAAATTATTAGAGAATTCTAATGTACAAAATTCTCTAATAAACAATAAATAATTTAAATCTACTAAAAAATAATTTAACACTTTTTTTTATGCCTACGAAACATATATCTGAAATAATATTATATCAATGTTAGTATACAGTTTTACAATCATCGACCGTATTTATTATACATGACTCCTTCTTAAAAGTTATTCTATACACGTGTGCAGTCAGAAGATAAATTACTGAAGTTTATTTTTTTTAATTATAATTATGCATTATTCATTAAATGCTAATTGTAATATTGTAATATAATTATAATAAAGATATTTTTCTAAAATAAATTTAGATGAGAGAATACTGCTTTTATTTTGGAGAAAAAATGAATTCATGAGAAATTGACACTTCACTTTAATTGGTTGATAATATATTAAATATTGATTTTATATAATTATAATAAAGATATTTTTCTAAATTAGTATAATCAGAAAAAAAATCCAGTTTTAGTATATTTTGTCATTATTATACATTTTTCTCTAATCATATATCCACTGTTTTCTTTTCTTTGTTTTAGTATTTTGAACCTATATTTAACTTCTCGTAGTTCTCACTTCTCAGTTATTCTATTAGATGTAGTTGATAACTATTGAAATTCTTTTATTAATATAGGAGAAAAATATATTATTATATGATAGAACTAATATGAGTATATTTTATTATTAAATAAACAAAGTTAATATAAAATAAAATTATACATAAAAAAAGCAAAGAAAATAAAATTAAAATAGCAAAAGTGAAAAAAAAGACTTTTTTTTATAATTTTGTTTTGTCATTTTTATGTATAGAAGATTAGAAAATAGTAAATTTTTAACTAAATTAATTTATATTTGTTGTATTCAATTTAAATAAGTAATAAATTATCGTATTTTAATTTATTCCTTAAATTTATATACCATAAAAATTAAATCAAATAATTAATATACATAATTTTAAATTTTGTGATACTTAAATATCTATTCAAATCAATTAGTTGATCTAATTAATTCATCATAATGAATTGACTTTAATGAGTTAAACAAAATAAAGCAAAAGCATGTTACGCTGATTCTATCATTAAAGGTAAAAATTTGATTTTTATATAATAGAATAGATAGAATAGATAATATAATAGACGGCGAGAAAGAGAAATATAAAAATTTTAGATCCTAAGTTAGTTTCATTTGGATGTTGTAATGTGGGTTTCACATTATTTTACTTATTCTACCCTATGGACCCTTTTGTAACTTTATTTCCGTATCAATGGAATTTTATTACCTTTGAGTAATAAATTAAAATTCAAAATGAAACTAAAAAAAAGTAAAGAGTATAAACTTATTGATTGAAAAATATTCTAAATAATAAAAAGCCAAATTAATTTTAATATTAAATTCATTAATACGATTTTAATTTTATATAATAGTTAGAAAATATATTAGTAAAAGCAAATAGAAGAATGGCTTTAATTAGTATTTGATAAAATATTCATTTAGAAGAATTAAAAAATATAAAATTATGATATTATTAAAAATAATACATTTTTATGTTAAAAAAATTATATTTAAACAAAATATTTATAAAATATAAAATTTAGAGTAACATAACTTTATAAAATATAAAATTTACAGTAACATAACTTCATGAACATTAATTATTAATCAATTATGAACTAATATAAGATTATAATATAATTTATTTATGAAAAACAATCAATAATTAATATTAATAAATATAAAAATTATCCAAACACTTTGATTAAAAGTATGAGTGGTTAATTATTATTCATTATTAATAATATTATGTTCATAACAAAAACTAAAAATATAATTATTCAGATTTAGATTTTAGAAAAATAAACGTATAAGCAACAAATGATCTATTTTATCATGTCTATTATAAATTAATGAATTAAACTAATTGATATAATGAATTATAATTAATTAATTGGTATAAATTATAATAAATTATATGATATTTAAAAAAAATAAAAAAATAAAAAAAAAAAGAAATAAAAGAATTAAAGACTACAATAAAATAAATTGAATGTAAGTTTTTTTTCTTTTTACAAATTTTATATCACATCCATTTCAATAATAATAAATAAAAATACATCAACTTAATATCTAAGAGAAAATGATGAGATAAAATTATAACACAGTTTTAAAATAAAAGTTTAAATTAAACCATAATATCATTGCACAACACAAATTAAAAGTAATTTCACACTACAATATACCACACAAATAGGTAAATGACTTAAACTTAATTACGATTTTTATTTTTATTTTTGCAAACATGATAATAACATGGCCTATAAATGCTTAATGGATAACATATCATATATTGCTTTGAATGATGAGCACGGGAGTTGAAGAGTGTGTATTAATTTCTGTCCATGATAGTTGCCTTCTTGTGACGACGTCTCATATGAAGAAAAGAATTGTTGTAAAAACTACCCAATGAAAGAGTAATTGGTAAATGAATGATATTTTCTTCTAGCATATGTGGTCTTTTATAGTGGTAAAATAAAAATGGAATGAATAAAATTTTATATTTTTATATTAGAAATAGAATTTGATATTTATCATAATAAAATTAAATAACTAATTAGTTATATTTAAATAAATAAAATAAATTAAATAAAAATATTTTAAAGAATTAATCAAATCAATTAGTCAATACAAATAATAATTTTTTTAACTAAATTAATATGTATTTATTGTATTTAATCAGTATAAATAACAAATCATCTATGTTATTATGTACCTTATAAATTAATGAATTAAAATAATGATATAAAAAATTACAATTATTTGATTGATATAAATTATAATAATAAATTGTGTAATATTTAAATACCTAATCAAATCAATTTGATATAATTAATTTATTGTAATAAATTGTATTCAATGAGTTATAAAAAATAAATTAAGAAACACGCTAAAAAGTATGTCACGGCCATCATAAAGAGTAGAAATTCAATTTTTATATAATAAAAATATACATTCTTATATATGTTATAGAAATATGATTTGATTATATGAACTTGCTTATTTTTTTTAACTTGCCACCTATATTCATCATGGAATTTTAATTTTTCTAAAATAAATTTAGAAGAGAATAGTACTTTCATTTTGGAGAAAAAATAAATTCATGAAGAATTGACACCTCACTTTTATTAGTTGATAATGCATTAAATATTAATTTTATATAATTATAATAAATATATTTTCCTAAATTAGTATAATCATACATTATTCATTAAATGTTAATTGTAATATAAATATAATAAAGATATTTTTTAAAAATAAATTTAAAAGAGAGAATAGTGCTTTCATTTTAGAAGAAAAATGAATTCATGAAAAATTGACACCTCACTTTAATTAGTTAGGGAAAAATACAATTTTAGTATATTAAGTAGAAGTATATTATTATTATTATTATTATTATTATTATTATTATTATTATTATTATTATTATTATTATCATTAAAAATATTTTTGATTGATAATTGATAAGTAGTTTAATAAGACCGGCTATGAGACCGGCTATGCTGTATGGTACGGAGTGTTGGGCGGCTAAAGGGGAGCACGAACATAAGCTGAGTGTGGCAGAGATGAAGATGTTGAGATAGATGAGTGGTCATACGCGATTGAATAAAATAAGGAATGAAGATATAAGGGAGAGAGTTGGAGTAGCACCCATTGTGGAAAAGATGGTTAAATTGCGTCTCAGGTGGTTTGGACATGTGAGAAGAAGACCGATAGAATATCCAGTCAGGAGGGTGGATGAGATGGAAGATGGACAAAGGGCAAAAGGCAGAGGAAGACCTAAGAAAACTATCCAGGAGGTGGTCAAACGAGATCTACATGTAAACAGTCTCTTTGTAGACATGATACATGACAAAGCACAATGACGTCGTTTGATTCATGTAGCCGACCCCACTTAGTGGGACAAGGCTTTGTTGTTGTTGTTGTATTATTATTATTATTATTAAAAATATTTTCGATTGATAATTGATAAGTAGTTTAATAATGTATTAAATATGAATTTTATATAACTATAATAAAGATATTTTTATAAAATAAACTTAGAAGAGAAAATAGTACATTCATTTTGGCAGAAAAATGGATTCATGAGGAATCGACACCTCACTTTCATTAGTTGGGGAAAAACTCAATTTTAATATATTAAGTAGATCTACTAGATAGATAAATATTAAAAGGATTAATCTCTATATACAAGTGATTTTGCTATACAAGTCTTACAAGTGCTCTAATTGTATTACGCTCAAACGCGCTTGTTATGCACATATATTTCACGCGCCTTTAATAGAATTTTAATTTTTGAAAGGATTCATTTTCTTTTTTCGAATTTATTGCCTTCTCTTTCTCCTTCTTCATTTACGTGCTTTTTTCTCTCTGTTCTCTTTCTTCGTTATTCTCGATTTCCATTGTTTTTTGACATCAAGCTCTGAAATCGTTTTTGAAAATAATGGATAATTCAACTTCAGATTGTCAGATGAACCAGTGCGTAAACCTTGCCTGTGAAATTTGCTGTTAATTCTTCCTTGTTTGAATTGAATCTAATGTACTAGTTCTGATTAGAATTAATATAATCTTTTCTATTTTATATTAGACGTTCGAGTGTAGATCAGGAATATTTGGGTGTATTTTTATAAAAGTTTGGGTGTATTTACAGTTTATGACTTTTCATCTGACGGAGGGTGAATTGTCTTATTCTTTTAGTTGAATTGTTTTAGTTTCTATTTAGTTATGATTCATGAATCTGGTTTTTGTTATTTTCTTTATGATGGTTTTATAGTTGTATTTGTATTCTATAGTTTATGCTTGTTTTAATATGGTGTATTTTGGGTGTATTTTGCAACCCTTGTTGACTTTGGTGGCTGATTTTAGTGTACACGTAACATAACTCATTGCTGTATCTGCAGCAAATTTAGGTGTAAAAACGAAGATATTTGGGTGTAATACGAAGATATTTGGGCGTAAAACGAAGATATTTGGGTGTATTTTTATTCTGATGAGTTCTGCATAATTCAGAACTCTTTCTCTTCCTCCTCATCTTCTGCTGCTTCTTCTTCTTCATCTTCTTATTTCATATTCTCATAATTTTTTGGGAGGAAAAAATCAAACAAAGAAGAAAAAAATACTAGATTAGTATAATTATGTATCATTTATTAAATACTAATTATAATATAATTATATCAATTAAAGTTAATTTTTAAAAATAAATTTAAAAGAGAGAAATAGTGCAATCATTTTGGAAGGAAAATGGGTTCACGAAAAAGTAACACCTCACTTTCATTAGTTGGGGGAAAATCCAATTTTAATATATTAAATAGAAGTAGATTGGTATAAATTATAACAAATTATATAACATTTAAAAAGAAAATAAAATGAATAAGAAGAAAATAAAAATAAATAGAATTGACAGAAGACTACAATAAAATAAATTAAATGTGAGTTTTTTTTGTACATTTCATATCACATCTGTTTCAATAATAATAATAATAAATAAAAATACGTCAACTTGATATCTAAGAAAAAATGATGAGATAAAATCATAATACAGTTCTAAAGTAAAAGCTTAAATTAGAACATAATATCATTACACAACACATATTGAAAGTAATTTCACACTACAATATATCACAAACAGGTAATGACTTAAATTTAAATACAAAACATTTTTTATTTATGCATACATGATAACACCATGGTCTATAAATACTTCTAGATAATATATCTTATAGAACTCTGAATGATGAGCACGAAAGTTAGAGAGTATGATAGTTTGTGTCCACGATAGGTGTGTTCTTGCAACGACGCATTATAGGAAGAAAAATAATTGTTGTAAAAGCTATCAAACAAAAGAGTAATTGGTAAACAAATGATATTTTCTTCTAGTATACATGGTCTTTTATAGTGGTAAAATAAAAATGGAGTGTATTAAATATTGATTTTATATAATTATAATAAAGATATTTTCCTAAATTAGTATAATTATGTATTATTCATTAAAATAATTAAAAATATTTCTAATTAATAATTGATAAGTAGTTTAATAATGCATTAAATATTGATTTTATATAATTAAAATAAAGATATTTTTCTAAATTAATATAATTATGCATTATTCCTTAAATGCATTCATTTTAGAGGGAAAATAGGTTCATGAAAAAGTGATACCTCACTTTTATTAGTTGGGGGGAAATCCAATTTTAGTATATTAAGTAGATTATGAATAGTTATGCTATTTGGTATTTTAGTTTCGAGTTTCGACCATTACACTCCATCTGTATTAAAGCCTTGTTTTATTGGCCAATTTAGCTGCTAAGAAATTCCTCTTTTAAAACAATCCCAAAAACCAAAATGAATAAATAAATAAAAGATAAAGGAAAGATAAGAGAAGGAAAAAAAAAGGAAAGAAATTTCATGCATTTTCCAAAAAATAGTTTTTCTGCATGACATGTATCAATTAACCTTGAAAGTGGTCAATTTGATCCTGCCAGGATAACATTGATAATTCATTGTTGATTCCAATTTATATTCTGGTGTTTGAAACTTGTTTTGAGGCTTGGCTAGATATATTCTAATATTTTCTATGCTCGTCATTAATGAAATTATTTTGTGTTGTCAGCTTCAGATTCCAGTGCCGATTGGATACTTATTGCTTTCTCCTTGCTCACATGTGCTCTGTCAAACTTAAAGAATGGATACTTGTCCTGCCTACTCTGTTAAGAAGTTCTGCGGTATGCTTGGATTCATTGACATCATCTCTGTTAAAATAACTGTTAAAAATGTAATAGATGATGAAAAATAGAATTCTTAATCATTCCTTGATATATATAGTGAGAGTTGGAGCTTTCACTATAATCTAAAATGAGGAGCTTTAGCTGGCATACATTTGAGAAAGGTAAACCACTCCAACTATCAAGCAATAATGCCTTACTCAGAAAGTTAAGGGATAAGTTTAATCCCTAAGATAATTGAACAGAAACACACTATTTTGGCAGTTGAGATATTTTGAAAGGTGAAATTGTCTGGTGCTTAGTGCTTCGTACTCAAATTTGATTTAAATAAATAAATGAATAATTGACAGGAAAATAGAACTATAGAAGCACTGCACTGACCTACTCTATTGAGCTCTTTTCCGGACATCTGGTAACTAGCATGGTAATATGAGCACTTTGCTGCTTGAATGACCTGCTGATTCAAAGAAAAGTATTTGTTAAAATTGAGTTTAATTTTAATGTACTAATGGTTTATACAGTCGTGCAATCACATGGTTAATACGAAAGGTAGTTATTTTTTCTGATGTATTGTTACATAATTGGATGCACGCACGCAGTGCATCAAAATTAAATTCTAAAATGAATTATAAGTTCAATGTTAGGAAATAATTAAACAATTCACTTTTTTTTAATTATTGAAATGTATACAAACCTTTTATCCAATGACTGTTTGCTTTCACTAGACAAAAAAGAAAATATATATCCTAAAAATCCGGGGCAATTGAATAGAAAAATTAAAAATACTATTTGTACACTAAAATCAGTTACTAAAATTAATTATTTATGTACTTGTATATAAATACATATATGATTTAATTTATTTTTAATATATAATTTTAGTTTATACTTAAGATAGTTGATATGAAATAGATTCACAAAGGAGCAAATTGAAGCTTTTACATAAAACACAATTAAGCAACGTAGACATGCAATAATAGTCCTTCTCGTTCAAGATGGACTGAGGTAGTTCTCACATGATGATAACTCATAACATTGTACAAAGGAAATTAACAAATATGAAACTGCCAAAAATCTATGGTAGTATCACATAAAAGAGGGACAAAATGTTGATCTCTATTTTATATATATACAGATGATCTATTCATGCTTTACGAGAAAAAAAATAAAGTAAAATAAAGCGGAAAAAAGATCATATAACAAGTTGATTTTTTATGAAGAAATTTTATGAGTACTATTATGCACGTTTTTTAATGTGTATTTAAATGGGGTGAATGATTTTAGAGGTGGCAAGCGGGGAAGTCCGTCCCATTCCGCTAAAAATATGCCTTTTGACGGGCTGGCTCGTCCTGTTCCGTTTAGTGAGACGATCTTAGAATTCCATCACATCCCGTTTAACTGCGGGCTAAACCCACCAAAGTTATTCTTTCTTTTTTTTATTATTAACTACTAAATAATATATATAATTTCACAACCATGTTAATAAATTTATAATTTCTAAAGGCATAAAAAAAATTATATTTTTTATATTCTTAAACATTAAAGTCTTTGTAATTATAAATATTGTTTTCAAAGCAAAATAAATATAATCCAAAATATAATTATAAATATTGTCTCTAAAACAACATAAATATAATTCAAAACACTCAATTTTTATTTTCATACTCTTGTAAGTTGGGTTGGAAGAAGTTGAGTTTTGGCTCAAAAATTACAAAAATACCCCTTTGCCGAAAAAACAAAGTCCGACGAGAAAACTCGCCCCGCACCACCAAGACACGCAAAAGTCCGCGATTTAAGCGGTGCGGATTAGGTGGGCTTTTGTTCTTTGGCGGTCTCAATTTTTTAGTCCAACCCGTCTTTTTTAGCAAATTATGCAGGTCAGCCCGACAAATTTAGATCCGTTTGTCATCCCTAAATAATTTGCTTTGCTTGTTGTACGAAAAAATTTGAAAAATCTAACTTAAGATAATTCTTTAATATTAGTTCTTTTAATTTTTTGTCTTTTAATTTAAGTTGTAAAGGACAAATTATTTAAAGGTCTAATAAAAGATTTTTTTTATGATCTAAGTTACTAAAAATAAATTTTTTAGAAGTCTAATAAAAAAATTCTTTTTTCTATTGATTCTGTTTCTGCTATGCCTTTTCATACTCGTCTCTTTTTTTTATTATTTATTTTATCAAAATTCAAGATGGTTTTTTTTTTTCGAAAAATAGAAGATCCAATGGGCACAGGGCTGCTTCTATCCAATGTGTATTTATTTTTTTAAAAGCTGGACCTTGATAGCGTTGAAAAGGAAAGATGTCTATAAATAAAAAAAACAAAATACGGCTGTTTTAAGAAAAGAAACAGAATATTAAGGCTAATTTTTTTTGAAATGGACAAATATGTAGGGGTGGCAAGCAGAGAAGTCCGCTCCATCCTGTCAGAAGTCCGTCCCGTTTTATTTAACTGCGGATTAGCGGGCTAAATCCATCAAAGCTCTTCTTTTTTTTACTATTAACTACTAAATAATATATATAATTTCACAACCATATTAATAAATTTATAATTTCTAAAAGTATGAAAATTATATTTTTTATATTCACAAATATTAAAATTTTTGTAATTATAAAATATCTAATAAATACAATTATAAACCAAGTTTTCATCCAAAATATAAGTATAAATATTATCTTCAAAGCAAAATAAACATAATCCAAACATAATTATAAATATTGTCTTCAAAGTAATAAAAACATAATCTAAAACACTCAATTTTTATCTTCATACTCTTGTAAGTTAGGTTGGGGAGAAGTTAGGTTTTGATAAAAAAATTGAAAAAATACTCCCTTGCTATTTGGGCGGTCCCAATTTTTCAGCCCGGTCCGTCTTTTTTGGCGGGTTATGCAGGTCGATCCCACGAGTTTAGACCCATTTGTCACCCCTACAAATATGATATTGTTATTTATTAGTGTGGATAAGTTGAGCTTTTTTATTTTTTTTAACGTAGAGATTATAGGGCTTTTTAATTTTGGTGTTGGATTTTTAATAGTGTTTTCAAATAATATAATATGGAAACTTGATGTGTTTTTTTCTATGTAGAGAGTACAAATCTAAAAATCAGAATTGTGACTTATATTTTTTTAAAAAAAATATAAATCTAAAAGACAGATTTATTTTTTATTTTAATTTTTTTAAACATATAAATTTCACCATCATATTTTTATAGTGATCTTGCCTGAGAAATAAGTCGGCTTCAACTCCTCGAGATCAGTCGAGTTATGTGCTGTAAGGTTGAACGTCCGTCTCCTAGAATCCGAGTTCCTTATGTGTGTTGCAAGTGTGAGAGGGCGAGCAATACAAAGGAGATGGAGTGTACCTGCAAAGGCACTCCGATGCTTAAGTCAGTTATAGTATCAAGTTCAGAGAAGTATATGCAAAAGAGACGCTTTACCTTTCTTTTATAGATGTTTATTCGTCCGTTACATTCTAGGTGATAAATTGTCGATTTCTGTGATGATTGGTTTTGTAACCGATTTTATCTTACCGTTTGAGACGTCGGTTATGATAATATTAATGTCATCGAGTTATAGCTCATAAGGACCGAGCAATAACGGTAAATGTAGAGTTATGGTGACGGCCAGTAACGGTTATGAGGCCGAGTTATAGCTTGTATTAATGGTGGCCATATCACAGCCCCCAAGCTTAGCCTGAGGAAAGTTTTTTAATGAAGCAGGTTGAGCTATTGTGATGAGTTATAACTCGGTAAAGTGGGTTACTGAATGAGCCCCCAGTTCAACGTACTTCATTAAATTAACTCTGCCTTTGTGCCATCTTGAAAAACGTGTGCGCTTTCAGGAGAGAGAAGGAGTGGTAGCTTCATTAATGTTTTGATGGTTTCCAATGTTCCCTTCGTCGTTTGATGTGACTGAGGCAAGGGTGATATTTGGAATGTTTTTTTGTTTTGCTTGCGAATAATTATTTCTGCCGGTTGGAATTTTGGGCGTTTTTGGTTTTCTGCTTCTTGTTTGAAGAATGAGCAAGAGAGGTATGGTCATGTCTGTGTTCTTCTAATTTCTTTCTTCCCTCGTCTTCTTTGTATTTCTGGCTTGCATGTTTGTTTATTATTTCTGATGGGGTTTGAGAAGGAGAAAAAAGAAGAAATAGATTGGTCTTATGACTGGGTTGGGGATGATGTGAGGTCTCGAGTGTCTTTGTTCTGTGATGAAGCTGCTGTTAAGGAGGTGGATGCTAGTAGGGTGGTGAGGCAGAATTTTGGGGTTGGGGTTGAGTTACTTCCCTGTAGTGTTAATGATAGGGTTTATCACTGGGGTACAGGGTTTGAATTTTTTTTATATGCACAGCTGTGTTCTTGAGGAGTTGAGAGTTAGGTTACCTTTCACCGATTTCGAATGTCAGGTCTTGAGGTAGTTAAACTGCGCTCCGTCGCAGCTTCATCCAAATGGGTGGGCGTTTCTTCGTTCTTTTGAAATATTAATGGAGTTTCTGGAGGTGGTGCCGTCTGTTGACCTTTTCTTTGCGTTATTTCAAGCCAAAGGGGTGTGGAAGGGTGGTTGGATAAACTTCAATAGCACCCCTGGTTTTGGCATTTTCAAATTGTATAAATCTTCTTTCAAAGGTTTTAAAGAGATGTATTTAAAGGTTAGGGGTTTGGAAAAAGATTTTCCGTTTTTCGTAGATGAAAATCTGGCTGAGAAGTTCCCATTGTACTGGTGCTCGGAACCTCAAAATATACTCGGTCCTGAAGTTATCTCCCCGAGGAATGTTTGTTTGATTGAGTTTCTTGTGGAAAATGTCGGTCGGGGAGATCTTATTTCAATGTATGAGCTTCTGAAGTGGGAGGAGGATAAAGATACTGTGGTAGCCTATTTGGGTGAGTTATAGGGTTGTTTCTAAGGTGTTTGATTGCTTCTTGTCATATTTCTGATGTTGTTTTGTTTTCGCAGGTGGTAAATACCCTGGTGTTTCAGCTGCGTCTCTGAGGATGCGGTTCAAGAATAAGAATTTGGAGAAGGAGGTATCATCATCTAATGCTGAGAAGGGTGCTGGGACTGGCGAGGTTACGCAGCCTCGTCAAGGTCGCAGGAAGGTGATTGTGAAGAAGAGAAAGAAGTCTGACCTTGTTGATTTATCTGATGACTCTGATGAGAAAGATTTCGGGGTTCCGCTGGAAGAGATACAGGCTTTTATGGGTAATCAAAAAAGGCTTCATGAAATTTCTGAACAAAGTGAGGCATTTTCGGTGTGGGGAAAGGAGTATCCCTATATGGCTGTGGTGGACGAGTACTGCCAATCCTCGGCTGATGTTACTCTTGCAAAGGAGGTTGGGGACATGGCCATTGGGCAGTATATGCAGGTAACTACCTACTATTTTTTCTTTATTTTTTCTTTGCGAGTTTTATGAATTTTGGTTTATTTCTTTCTCTAGGTTGTTGGGCTACGCCTTGCAAGTCTTGGGCGTAGCCAAGAGTTGAAAAATAAGGGGGTTTCTGCAGAAAGAGGGGAGGTTTCTGTTTTGAAGGAGGAGTTGGTTAAGAGTAAGAGTGTTGCTGCTGAGCTTCAAACGCGTTTGACTGAGACGGAGAAGTTGCTGAAGGAGACTAAAGAAAGTTATTCTAAGGATGTGAAAGATTTGAAGAAAAAGGAAAGTGATCTGGTGAACATGCAAAGTCATCTGATTGAGGTTACTGCTCAGTTGAAGGATATGGAGAAGAAGAAGGCAGATGAGATATTGGATTCTTTTGTTGAAGGTTTTGAAAGGGCAAAGTTGCAGGTTAGGTTTTTGGTACCTGACAAACCCCATTTGTAGGGTTTATCTTGTATTGATTTTAGGGGATTTTATCACCTTTCACCCACATTTATTCAATGAAATAGCATGGTTTTGTATATTCTCCTTTAATTGTGCTTAAGAGTGAAAACATGCTTTTTAGGTCTTAAAATAGCCAAATGTAATTTACCTTGATTCCATTAGATGCCTTGATATGTTTGTTAAGTGATTTCAGATTTAGGAGGCAAAGATTGGATCAAGGGAATGAAGAAAAAGCATGGAAAGTTGGAGAACTCATGAAGAAATGAAAGAACCGGAAAGCTGTCAAGCCGACCTCTTCGTACTTAAACGACCATAACTTGAGCTACAGAGGTCCAAATGATGCGGTTCCAGTTGGGTTGGAAAGCTAACATCCGGGGCTTCGCAACGATATAAGATTTACCATAGTTGCTACACGTATGGTGGCGCGCACGCGCAAAGTACGCGCACGCGCCGTTGCTGCCATATGGTCCACTTAAAGTAAAACGTGGCCAACGATTTTAGAAGCCTTGTGGGCCCAATCCAACTCATTTCTGATGCTATTTAAGTCAAGGATTGAAGAGGGATGAGGCATCTAGTTACCATTAGTTTAAGTTTAGTAGTTAGAAGTAGTTTCTAGAGAGAGAAGCTCTCACTTCTCTCTAGAATTAGGATTAGGATTAGGTTTAGTTCTTAGATCTAGATTTTAATTCATCTTCTTCTACTTCTATC
>NC_029780.3:103552384-103555137 GCF_000817695.3 Arachis duranensis
TTTAGGGGTTTGTTATTTGTGACAAACAATCTTTTGTATGAAAGGATTAATGATTGGTTTAGAAACTATACTTGCAACGAGAATTCATTTGTGAATTCTAAACCGTCAAAAATCCATTCGTCAAAATGGCGCCGTTGCCGGGGAGTTGCAATGGTGTTATGTTATTGGTTATTGTATATATGTGAATATTGTGAATAGCTTGATTTTTGGATTGCTTACTAGTTTTTGCTAGTCTTAGTATTTTGTTTCATTATTTCTTATTAGTTTTTGTTCCTTATTTTCTCTTTCCATTATGAATTCTCATTTTGGCTATGAGTGTGATTACAATTATGTTGTAGGTGATGAGGACTATAATGAAGAGGTGCATCAAGGATGGGATAACCAAAGGTGGGAGGAGCCATATGCATATGATCAATCTTCATGGCAACAACCTCCTCCACCAATGCACTATGAAGAAGAGCCATTCTATGATGCATACCAATCCAATGACTATGGTGAATCTACTTGTGACTTTCAAGAACCACCACCATATGCCTATGATCCATACCCTCAACATAATTCTCAACCATACTCACAAGCCTCTTCTTACCAACCACCTTCATATTACCCTAATCCATATCCATCACACCAACCAACTTTTGAGCCATATGAGCCATATATGGAACCACCACAATATCAACCCTTTCAAGAGCCACCCCCTCCATATTATTACCAAGATGAACCACCTCCAACATATGAAAACTTCCAACCACAAGATGAATACTACTTTCCACCACAACCTCCCATGGAAGAACACTTATATCCTTCAATCCAAGAGCCCTATGATCCTACTCATGACATCCAAGAGGAACAAGAGTCAAGGGATCATCTCAAGGAAGCATTGGATCAATTTCAAGCAACCATGGAGTGTGTTGTGCAACAAGTAGAAAGAGTGGAGAATATTAAACCACCACAACTCTACCAAGAAGAACCATCTTCCTACTATGAACCCTTCCCCCAAAATGATAAATCCTTCTATCCACCCCAATCTCTAATGGATGAAACCCTTGGTGTTCTTGTTCAAGGGCAAGAAGAGATGAAAAGGGATGTGCAAAATTTCATGGCCGCCTTGGATGCGGTAACAAATCAATTAGCCTCCCAATGCTTGAACACTCAAGGAACTCCCATGGCTCAAGAAGAGCATAGCATGAAGGAGAGATTGGAAACTCCGGTGGGAAATGAAGGAAGTTGCTTTGTATTGGAACAATTGGAGGAAGCTTTAATTGTTGAAGACAAGGAAGAAGTGGTAGAAGACTTAGGAGATGCGGAGCCTCCATGGGAACATAGAGTTGAAGAAAACCCCTCCAAGATGATTGAAATTGATGCTAGGGAGGAAAGTGCACACCTTCCAAGGCATACTCCATATGAAGACTTGGATGGGATAGAGAAAGAATTGAGTTCCCTTGGTGATGAAGATCAAGCATCAAGTCCTAGTGGTGAAGAATCCTTTGAGCATGAAGAACCTTCTCCGGTTGGATTTGAAAGCGTTAAGGAGGTAAATTTTTCTCACCCTCCCTATTATGATTTGAGTAAAGGAAAAGGTTTAGATAAAATTGTTGAACAAAGGATTGAGATTAAGAGATCTTGTGAAGAGGTGGAAGTCCGTAAAAATAGAAGAACGGGGGTTGGTTATGCTTTGTCAAGATCTTTGGAAGCATCTTTGCCTAGGTTGCCATCTACACCTTCATTTGAGTGGGTGAAATTTATTTCTATTAGCTTTATTATCCCACTTGAATATGGTTTGCTTGAAACGGATGGCCAACTTAGGGAAGTTTGTGGGGTGAAGCATAAGCGGAAAAGGTTTTGTGGTAAGCGTTGCAAATCAAGGCTCATTATGGTTGATGCATCAAACATGAGATATAAAGGTGGGTGTGGAACTCCATCAAAGCTTGGTGATATTGATTGTGAACTTTGGAGCCTATTGGAAGTCCAAGCATTGGTGGAAGTTTAAGGATGGATTCAAGCACAAGGCACCTTGATGAGAGCTCCCCATTTGTCCAACTTAAGGACAATAAATAAAAGTGCTAGGTGGGAGACACCCCACCATGGCAAACTCTCTCCATTCTCTTTTAGTTTTGTTTAATAAGTGATTTGATTTGCCATTGTAGGTAGATTTTCATTTCATATTGATTTGTTGGTAAAGATTGGTTGTTAGTATGTTGTATTCATTAGTAGTAGATGAATAAATCCTAAAATCGAATTGTATTTTTGTGAATTGTTTGATATTTGATTGAATAAAGAAGAGTTTTGGACATTATAGGGAGCTCTTGGGCATTTTTTCTGCTTTTTGGGCAAAAAATAAAAAAAATAAAAAAACGGCCATCGGCGCGCTAGCACGCTGTGCGCGCGCGCGCACATTGTACTTCTGCAACTTCTGGTACAAAAACCAGAGAGTTGTGCGCGCGTTGTGCCAGCATTGTGCTGGGAGCACAAGCTCATCCACGCGTAAGCGTGCTGTGCGCGCGCGCGCGGATCGTCCCAACCTCATCCACGCGTAAGCGCACAGTGCGCGCGCGCGGATTGTCCCTGCTGCATCCACGCGTAAGCGCGCTGTGCGCGCGCGCGCGGATTTGCACCCTGCTTTTCTCTCTCCTCCTTTCTCCTTCTTTCCTCTTCTCTTCTTCTTTCTTTCTAATTTTTTTCTTTCTTCTTCCTCTCTTGAAAGATTTTTTTCTTTTCTCTTTTAATATGAAAAAAAAAATTTTAGTAATAAA
>NC_029780.3:103555541-103556833 GCF_000817695.3 Arachis duranensis
TTATTTGGCATTAGCCCCCGCCTATGTTCTATTTACTTTGATATCTTTGTTGTAGGCTTAATTTTCTTTCTTTTTCTCTCCTTCTAGGTTGGCCACCAAGAAGGAAAGGAATGCGGAAGCTTCTAAATGGGGCAACAAACAAGTCATCCGCACAACCATTTGAGGAGCTCATCAATTGTAGCAACCCGTCCACCTTGCTCTTCTTTGCATGCACCGAGGACGGTGCAATCTTCGAGTGTGGGGAGGTCATCGACCGATCTCCATGGGTAACAATTTCCTTTTCAACACCAATTCTTAGTTTTCAATGTTAGTTAGTTATTGCATTTGCATGATAGGTTGCATGTTGGTTAGAATTTGTACATATTTTACTACCTTCTTCTTATTAGGACTACTTGGTTAGAGTGATGATTTCTTTCCCAAGAAACCATTTTAGGGCAACCTACCAATTTGAAAAATTTCTGTTGAACTTGCTTGAAAGAATGTATTTTGGAACATGGTTTTTGAGCTAAGAACACAAGCAAGTGAGATTTGAGCCTAATGGTGTGGTTACATCTTATAACCAAGCAAGTGAGATTTGAGCCTAATAGTGTGGTTACATCTTATAACCACTTATTTTTCCTTCTTGTGTGTATTATTCTCTTCCTATGATTGTGATCTTTGCTTTGTTTGAGTCTATATGTCCATTATTCTTTGTATTCATGCATTTATATGATTGAGGCCATCATTTCATTAGCTCACTTACCCAAATAGCCTTACCTTTTATCTTCCTTTGTTAGCCAAATTTGAGCCTATGATTAACCCACTTTGTTCTTAATTTAGCACATTACAAGTCTTAAAGCGAAAAACAATAAAAGTCCTTATTTGGATCTTTGATTGGCTTAGGCTAGTGAGTGTGAGTGTCATCCAAGAGTGGGAAAACTTTGGGACATTGCTTGGGATAAAAGGGTGTTTGTGTTTTGTATTTTTATATTGGGGAATTGGGTACATACTCATGTATTGATTAAATGTATAGACCTTATGCATTGATGTTCTTGCATATAGTTTGAAAGAAAAAAATGAAAAGAAAAAGAAATAAAAGTGAAAAAAAAGAGAAAAGAAAAGAAAAAAATGTATATAGAAAAAGAAAGAAAAAAGAAAAGCAATAAAGGGGACAAAATGCCCCAAGGTGAAGCTCAATAAGAATCAATGTGTAAGTGTTGTGAAATAAAAAGAAAATGCATGAGTATGTGAAAAAGTGAAGAATGGGTAGTTAGGTTAGAATTTAATTGTATAGGATGTCATAGGTTAGGTGG
>NC_029780.3:103556930-103558073 GCF_000817695.3 Arachis duranensis
CCTACCTTGACCCTAGCCCCATTACAACCTAAAGAAAAGACCTCATGATAATTGTATGCGTGCATTGAATAATTGTTGATTGTTAGATGAAAAAATAAATCTTGGAAAGCATGATTAGGGGAGAATCGAGTGAATCAACCCCAAACACCGAGCGACTAGAGTGCAAACACTTCCGGTGAGGGTTCGATGCTCAATTCCTTGATTCCCGGCTTTCACGAGCGTTCTTCTTGCAAGTCTATGTGAGCTTCATATTTATACTTCAATTGGTAGGATTCATGAATCGTTATATGATCTTAAGCCCTACTTGTGCATGTATGTCTTGGAGAATGATTTATTCTTAACCAAGTAGGTAGAATCATTTTGCATTTAGTTGCATGCATATAGTTTCTTTGCTTTGAATAAGTGTCATATTCCTCATTTCTCTTGGCTTAAGCATGAGGACATGCTTGGTTTAAGTGTGGGGAGGTTGACAAACCCCATTTGTAGGGTTTATCTTGTATTGATTTTTGGGGATTTTATCACCTTTCACCCACATTTATTCAATGAAATAGCATGGTTTTGTATATTCTCCTTTAATTGTGCTTAAGAGTGAAAACATGCTTTTTAGGTCTTAAAATGAATAAGTTTAATTCACCTTGATTCCATTAGATGCCTTGATATGTTTGTTAAGTGATTTAAGGTTAGGAGGCAAAGATTGGATCAAGGGAATGAAGAAAGAAGCATGAAAAGTTGGAGAACTCATGAAGAAATGAAAGAACCGGAAAGCTGTCAAGCCGACCTCTTCGTACTTAAACGACCATAACTTGAGCTACAGAGGTCCAAATGATGCGGTTCTAGTTGGGTTGGAAAGCTAACATCCGGGGCTTCGCAACGATATAAGATTTACCATAGTTGCTACACGTATGGTGGCGCACACGCGCAAAGTACGCGCACACGCCATTGCTGCCATATGGTCCACTTAAAGTAAAACGTGGCCAACGATTTTAGAAGCCTTGTGGGCCCAATCCAACTCATTTCTGATGCTATTTAACCCAAGGAATAAAGAGAGAAACACATGTTAGTTACCATTAGTTTAGTTTAGTAGTTAGAAGTAGTTTCTAGAGAGAGAAACTCTCACTTCTCTCTAGAATTAGGATTAGGATT
>NC_029780.3:103558582-103577326 GCF_000817695.3 Arachis duranensis
CAATACTTCGGTTATTAATTTTAGGGGTTTGTTATTTGTGACAAACAATCTTTTGTATGAAAGGATTAATGATTGGTTTAGAAACTATACTTGCAACGAGAATTCATTTGTGAATTCTAAACCGTCAAAAATCCATTCGTCAGTACCAGATGCCGATCTCTCTGGCATGGATCCTGGAAAGATAGTTGATGATTGGATTTTTGACGGTTTAGAATTTCACAAATGAATTCTCGTTGCAAGTATAGTTTCTAAACCAATCACTAATCCTTTCATACAAAAGATTGTTTGTCACAAGTAACAAACCCCTAATTTTATAAACCGAAGTATTCAAACCTCGGGTCGTTCTCCCTAGGAATTACAATAAAGTGCCTTGTTATTGGTTGTGAGTTATTTTGGGGTTTTGATAAGAGGCATGAAAGATAAATGGCAAGAAAGTAAACTAACAACTATAAAAGGCTCTTGGCAAGGTGTGAGAACTAGAAGTCCTATTCTAGTTATCCTTCTCAATTGTGATGAGAATTGTTCATTGCTACCACTTAGTTAACCCTTACTAAATAAAGGAAAGTCAAGTGGATGAATTGACTTGAGCCACAAGTCCTAGCCAACTCCCAAGGAAAGACTAGCTTTAGTGCACTCCAAACCAATTAGCAATCTCTCCAATTACCAATCAACAAAGGAATTAGATAACTCAAGTGTCACTAATTACTCTACCTAGGCCAAGAGGAACAAAATCTATACTATATCTAGAAGAGGCATTTCAACAAACACAAAAAAGGCAATAAAAGTAAACAACATAAATTGCAAGAATTAAAGAGAGATCTAACTACAAAGGCAATAGATCAACAATAGAAAAGAAAAGAAGAACAATTATTATGAATTACCTCTTATTGAATTGAAAAAAAATGGAAGGAACAATAGTAGATCTACAACAAAATATAAGAACAACATAAAGGAAATTATAAGAAAAGAATGGAAGAAGAATGAATGTAACTACAAGGAATTGAGATGTAGAAGTAAAAGAAAGCAAAGATTAAAATCTAGATCTAAGAACTAAACCTAATCCTAATCCTAATTCTAGAGAGAAGAGAGAGCTTCTCTCTCTAGAAACTAACTCTAAACTAATCCTAATGAGTGTGTAATGAACTAATGTCCCTTTGCTCTTCAATCCTTGGCTTTAAATAGCATCTTTGGCGCCAAAGTTGGTTAGGATTGGGCCCCACAACCCTTGAGAATTCGATGGCCACGTTTTCATTAAAAAATCATAAACCAACACCGACGCGTACGCGCACATCACGCGTACGCGTCCATGGGGTAATTCGCAGGTGCGCGCAAGCGCCAGGTGCGCGCGCGCGCGTCCATGGGCGAGTTCAACTTCTTTGACTTTTCATGATTTCTCCACTTTGCATGCTTTCCCTCTTCACTCCTTTGAACCATTCCTAGTCTTTTCAATCTGAAATCACTAACACACATATCAAGGCATCTAGTGGAATCAAAGGGAGATTAAAACCATCAAATTAAGGGTTGAAAAGCATGTTTTCACATCTAAGCACAAATAAGGAGACAATCACAAAACCATGCTATTTCATTGAATAAATGTGGGTAAAAGGTGATAAAAGCTCTTAAAATCAATACAAGATAAACCGTCAAAATGGGATTTATCAATAGTTCGAGGTGGTCAGCTGGTCGAAGATGATGGGGATGCAGAAGATGAAGCCGATAATGTTTAATCTGTTTTGTTAGAAACTTATTCGAATTTGTGTTGCATATGTAATAGTTAGTGTGTGCTGTTTTGAATTTTGTTGAATTTGACTTGTTTGAATTTTGAATTTGATGCTTTTTTATAAAAGTTGTTTGTTATTCGTCGGAAAGTTTTCCGAGGTTATTGGTATTGTTGTTGATGGTGTTATCTGATAATGGCAGTTTGTTGCTTAGACGAGTATTGGGTGTTGTCTGAGCTGTATTGATAGAGTTATATTTGATTGATAATATCAGACGTATAGTTATTTGATAAAGAAGATAATATTTGTCTCCTATATATTCGGAGTCTTTTTGAACCTTTTGAGTACAAAGGTGCAGGTAGGCTAGCCTCGTTAAAACCTCTCCAAGCAAAACCCTTTGGGAAAAATTCTTGGTAGTAGGAAAAAGAGTACAAGCCTGTCCCTGATTTTTAACTATAAAATTTCTTTAAGGAAGATACATTCCAAGTATTGGGTAGTGGTTTACCATCCATTGATTCCAGTATGTATGCTCCGTTGCCGAGAACTTCTAATATTCGGTATGGACCGTCCCAGTTTGCTGCGAGCTTTCCATGCAAAGTTTTTCTCCAAGTAATTTCTGTTTTCCGAAGTACTAAATCTCCTTTTATGAAGGATCTGCTTTTAACAGCTTTGTTGTATTGGTGAGCTATTGTTTGTTGTGCTGCTCGTTGCCTTAATGTTGCGATTTCTCTGACTTCTTCGATTGTATCGAGTTCGGCTCTCCGAGCTTCTTCGTGATTTCTGAGTTTTGTTCTGATTGAGCTTTGTGAGATTTCCAGGGGTATCATAGCCTCGGAGCCATATACAAGTCTGAATGGTGTTTCCTTTGTTGATGTTTGTGGGGTGGTGTTATATCCCAAAGGACTTCGGGTATTAACTCGGCCCAGATTCCTTTGGCATCATCTAGCTTCTTTTTAAGTGCGTGCAGGATGACTTTATTTGCTACCTCGGCAAGTCCATTTGTCTGAGGATGTTCGACCGAGGCGAAATGCTGTCTTATTTTGAGGTTCTGCAAAAAAGATTTGAATTTCTGATCGGCAAACTGGCGACCATTGTCAGTTATGATATGTTGAGGTATGCCGAAACGGCAAACAATGTTTTTCCAAACGAAAGAGATCATTTGCTGGGATGTGATTTTTGCCAAAGGTTGGGCTTCTACCCATTTGGAGAAATAATCAATGCCAACAATAAGAAATTTTACCTGGCCCGGTGCCGTGGGGAACGGATCGAGTATATCTAAACCCCATTGGTTAAATGGCCAACTGATATCTGAGTGATGTAATTGTTCTGCTGGTATGTGTATCAATGGTGTGTGTCTTTGGCAGTTGTCGCATGATCGGATTTTTTGTTCGCTGTCGTGCCTTATAGTAGGCCCGAAAAAGCCAGCTCGGAGGATTTTTGATGCTAAGCTCCGAGCACCTATGTGTGTGCCACAGATTCCTTCGTGTGCCTCAGCTAAGGCTAACTCAGCTTCAGAGTTGTTAAGGCATTTGAGTAGGGGCTGAGTATGACCTCGTCGATACAGTGTGCCATTGAATATTGTGAAAAAGGATGCTTGTTGGCGGAACTTCTTATTGTTCTGGACACCTTCTGGTATATTACCTGTTTGTAAATACTTTATAAAATCGTCCCTCCAATCTTTTTCCTGTGTAACACTTAACACATTTGTCAGAGTAACAGTGGGTGATGTTATTATAAATTGTTGCAGTGTAGATAACTCGGACTGTGTACTGCCGAGTTTAGATAATATGTCTGCCCTTTGATTTTGTTCGCGTCGTATATGTTCTATTTCAAATTTGGCAAATTTTTTTGATAATTTTTTCACTAATAGCAGGTATTTAGAGAGTAGAGTATCTTTTACCTGAAAAATGTCGTTTACCTGTTGTACCACTAACAAAGAATCACAATATACCTTGATCGTTGAAATTTGGAGATCCAAACAAAGTCGGAGTCCTGCGAGCAGTGCTTCATACTCGGATTGGTTGTTGCTGGCTTTAAAAGCTAAGTGTATTGAGTGTTCCAATATGAACCCGTCTTCGGCCTCCAGACGAATTCCAGCTCCACAGCCCCCATTATTTGAGGAACCATCTACATATAAGGTCCATTGTTTTGCATGATCTTCTTCGGATAGTATGGTGAGTTCGGCGATGAAATCTGCCAGAAACTGAGATTTGATCGGTCTTCTGGATTGGTATCTGATATCGAACTCAGATAGTTCGACTGCCCATTTTATGAGTCGTCCTGCAATTTCTGGCTTGTGTAACACTTGTCTTAGCGGGTGATCGGTTCTGACGTGAATGACGTGACTCTGGAAGTAAGGTCGGAGACGTCGTGCCGAGAATATTAGTGCCAGTGCGAGCTTCTCAATCCTTGGATAATTGAGTTCGGCATGCTAGAGAGTCTTACTGACAAAATATATCGGTTGCTGAACTTTGTTTCTTTCTGTAACAAGGGCCGAACTTATCGCCCAATCAGTAACCGACAGGTATAGAAATAAATCCTCCCCTTGTAGGGGTTTTTGTAAAATCGGCGGTTGTGAGAGAGTTGTTTTTAATTTTAGAAAGGCTTTCTCACAATCGTCGTTCCATTCGAATTTATTTTTCTTTTTGATTGTTTGGAAGAAAGGAGTAGAAGTTGAAGCTAGGCAAGGAACAAATCTGGAAAGTGCGGCAAGTCGTCCTGTGAGGCGCTGAACTTCTTTGACTGTTTTAGGGCTAGTCATGTCCAGCACTGCTCGGCATTTGTCTGGATTTGCCTCTATTCCCCTGCATGTTAGCAAAAAACCGAGGAACTTACCCCCTTGAACGGCGAATGCACATTTCTCGGGGTTGAGACGCATGTTGTACTGTCAGATCTGGCCGAAGATTTCTGTAAGGTCGTTGATGTGATTTTGTCCGACTTTTGTTTTGGCGACCATATCATCGACATAAACCTCTATATTCCTGCCGATTTGTTTGGTGAACACTTTATCCATGAGCCGTTGGTAAGTTGCACCTGCGTTCTTTAATCCGAATGGCATAACTTTATAGCAATAGTTACCGAAATCAGTGATAAAAGCAGTTTTATTTTGATCGGAGGGATGCATGAGTACTTGATTATACCCTGAATACGCATCCATAAAACTTAAAGTAGCGTAGCCTGATGCATTGTCTACTAAAGAGTCTATGGATGGCAGAGGGTAAGAATCCTTTGGGCAGGCTTTGTTTAAATCAGTGAAGTCGACGCACATGCGCCACTTACCGTTTTGTTTTCTTACCATTACCACATTGGCTAACCAGGTGGTGAATCTGATATCTTTGATAAACTCGGCGTTTATGAGCTTTTGTGTTTCTTCTAGTGACGCTTTCTTTTTCTCTTCGCCGAGTTTTCGTTTCTTCTACTGCACTGGTCAGACTGCCGAGTTTATTGCTAATTTATGACTGATGATCTGTGGGTCGATGCCAGGCATGTCTGATGGTGTCCATGCGAAAAGGTCGGCGTGTTGTTGTAGGAAGGTTGTTATTGCCTGTAACTCAGATGTGTTTATTGAGGTACCTACATATGTAAATTTGTTGGGGTCATTGTTGAAATACACTTTTTGAAGGTCATCGAAGGGTTTTGTGCGCTTGAGAAAATCAGCTCTTGGGTCCAGGTCGGCTAGTGTGTGTTCGTTTTGGTTAAGGTTGACACTGTTGACCTGTTGCGTTGAGCGGTTTTGGAGTTTCATACTGATGTTGTAACATTGTCGTGCCTCTTTATGATCTCCATGGATTGTTACGACCTGTTCATCCTGCAGTGGAAACTTTACACAGAGATGAACTGTAGATACAATGGCTCCGAACTTATTCAAAAAGGGTCGGCCGAGAATAAGGTTATATGGGCTGAAACAATCGACAACTAAATATTGAATATCATTAGTTTTTGAAAAAGGGTGCTCACCCAGTGTGGTTTGTAACCACACTGATCCGAGTATGGAACTCGTTCTCCGGAGAAGCCGACCAAATCTCCTCCTGTAGATTGTAGCATGTTGTCGCTGAGCTTCATTCTTTGAAATGTGGAGTAAAACAGAACATCGGCGCTGCTGCCGGGGTCCAAGAGTACTTTTTTCACCAGTAAATCCCCTAGCTGAAGGGTGATTACCACAGGGTCGTCCAAATTTTGTATGTTCGAGTTGAAGTCGGCCTGTGTGAAAGTGACTTCTGGTTGTGGATTAGTGATTGCCACATCTGTCTGTGGTCCGTTTACCGAGCATATTGCTCTGAACGATCTTTTCCTTGCCGAGTTTGAGTATCCGCCACTAGCGTATCCTCCTGAAATACAATTGATTATACCTCGTGGTTTTTCATATTGGCCTGATAGTGCCTTCTCTCTTCCTCGATGTTGTTCAGAGAGGTCGTTTGTTGTGGAGTTAGGGCCGCGTTTTTGGATGTGACTACCAATGTATTTGTCTAGGTGTCCTTGTCTTGCTAGTCGTTCTAAAAGATCCTTGGCCACCACACAATCATCGGTATTGTGGCCGTGTTTCTGGTGGAAAGCACAGTATTTTGATTTGTCCACGTTCTTTGCATCTTGGTACGTGCCGGCCATTCTTGGTGGCTTGATTAGTTTTGAGTTCAAGATCTCTTTGATTATGTCTTCCCTCTTAGTGTTAAACTGCGTATAAGAATCAAATCGAGGTGTTAGTTTAAAACTTTTCCTAATTGTTGAGCTCTTATCCTCTTCACGGAAGTGTGACTTGTCGGACTTCCGAGCTTGTCTGAGCTCCTCGATATCAATTTGTCCTTTTGCTTTCTCCCAAAACTCTGCTAGAGTCTTCGGTTTTGCTACAGCGATCGTTTCTTGGAACTTTCCGGGTCGGAGGCCGCTTTTAATTGCGTGCAGATGAACCTCGGGGTGGAGGTCTGGTATGCTGATTGCGACCTTGGTGAAGCGGGTCATGTAGTCCTTTAAGCTTTCATTTGGTCCTTGCTTGATGGTGTTCAAGTAATCGGAATCGTGCAAGTATATTGCGGATCCGGCGAAATGCTCTTCAAATAACTTCACCAACTGATGAAAGCGCGAAATGGAACCTGCAGGCAAAGCACACAACCAATCAAGTGCAGGGCCGTCTAAATAATTCGAAAAACAACGACATAAAACTGTATCTGATGCACCATTGATGATCATTATTGATCGGAACTTCTTCAGAAACTTCCTTGGGTCTCCGAGTCCGTCATAAGGCATGAGGGTCAGCGGCAGAGTGAACCTCTTCGGCAGTTCGAAGTTCATTGCTTCTTCTGTGAAAGGACCTACAGGGTCGTCGGGCTCCCCTTTTTCATCTTCGGGCTGTTGCTCCTCATGTCGAGTGGTTTCTGAAACATGAGTCGGTTGGGACTGATGTTCCTCGTCTTCTGGCTGCTGGCGATGAGCATCGTTGTGCTCAATTTGAACATGGTTTAGTTCAGCAATTTGGGCAGCCATTATTTGGTTCTCGTCAGCCATTCATTGATTAGCTTGTTGTAGCTCAGCTACCATTTTCATTAGTTCGGATAGTGAAGGAGGCGGTACGTCAGCCATGGATGCAGATGGAGGTGACGGGACCAAAAAAGAAAAGATGTGACTTCCTCGGCCCCACGGTAGGCGCCAATTGATCTTGCCTGAGAAATAAGTCGGCTTCAACTCCTCGAGATCAGCCGAGTTATGTGCTGTAAGGTTGAACGTCCGTCTCCCAGAATCCGAGTTCCTTATGTGTGTTGCAAGTGTGAGAGGGCGAGCAATACAAAGGAGATGGAGTGTACCTGCAAAGGCACTCCGATACTTAAGTCAGTTATAGTATCAAGTTCAGAGAAGTATATGCAAAAGAGACGCTTTACCTTTCTTTTATAGATGCTTATTCGTCCGTTACATTCTAGGTGATAAATTGTCGATTTCTGTGATGATTGGTTTTGTAACCGATTTTATCTTACCGTTTGAGACGTCGGTTATGATAATATTAATGTCACCGAGTTATAGCTCATAAGGACCGAGCAATAATGGTAAATGTAGAGTTATGGTGACGGCCAGTAACGGTTATGAGGCCGAGTTATAGCTCGTATTAATGGTGGCTATATCATATAGTATCAAAAAAATTTTAAATGTGCAAATTGGACCTTCTTATTTGCTTTGTGATGAAAAAAATTATTTTAATGTAAATTTGACTCTCCGTTTATGAATTTAGAAAATTTGACTTTCATATTTCTCTACAAATTTTATTATATATTTTTCAGATATCTAAAAGTCTAATTTATTATTTAAAATAAAAAAAATTATATAAAAAAACACACCAATTAATTATTACCATGAATTACACACAATGCAATCTTCTTCCATCTCAAAAAATTAGGCACATCCTACCAGTAAATAAATAAAATCAAACAAAATCAAATTAAGAACAAGAAATGAGGAAGAGAGGAAGAAGACCAAAAAAGTTGATGGTGTCCCTATTTCTCATTCTAATAACATTTCTCTGATCTCTGATTCATACTAACCAAGTCTTAAAATAAGAGATGCGTCACTTATACATCAAATAGCATTATTTCTATAACACATAGCTATAGTTATAGTAGTGTCATAATGATGTTATCATTCACCCCACTTGAATTATTTCTATAACATATAGCTATGGTTTTGATATTATCATCATCCTCTTCTTGAAGGATGCCATTGTAGCAATGATTTTGAAAACTTTTGTGAGTTCGAACTGTGTGTTTGAAACAATATTTGGACGGTTGTTTCCAAAGTAGAAACCATCGTTAATGTTTTCAGTGCCAACAATTAAAGCATGGGAATTGGGACGTACCTATCCATTCAACATTGTTAATTATAAGCAATAAGGAACAATTTATAGAACTACCTACAGAAAGTTCTATCCAGGTATATATAAACAATATCCAAATTAATACTCAAAAAACTTTAGATTAAAAAATAATATTTTGAAAGTTATAATTATAAATAGAAAATGTTATTTTTTTACAGTGGTA
The DNA here is from genome assembly GCF_000817695.3 of Arachis duranensis. Taxonomy (NCBI): domain Eukaryota; kingdom Viridiplantae; phylum Streptophyta; class Magnoliopsida; order Fabales; family Fabaceae; genus Arachis; species Arachis duranensis. The sequence continues at coordinate 103,567,317 of NC_029780.3, forward strand.
ATGATTATGCTTAATTAATCTCAATTATTAAATCAAATAATACAAATAACCATCTTACATGCACTTTAATAATTATACAACATAAAATCACTATTTTCATATAATTCAAAGAAAATATATTATTTCAACGTGATATATACTAGTCAAACAAGCATAAATTAGTCATCACTTATTATAGAAATAAATTATCAAATTTATCCATATAAATTATAAAAGCTGACAAAATTATCCATGTGTAAGAATGAAACAAATTTTTTAATTATGAAACAAAATTATCCATGTGTAATTTTTCAAAATTACCACAACTAGAAAATGGATTAATACAGACAGATTTATAAACGGATTTAGTCTTTATTACAGACGGATTTTTGGTTACCGACGAAATTATCGACGGATTTTGTCCCTTTGTAAAAGTCCCGTCGGAAATTATTTACCGACGGATTTTTTTCCGTCTGAAAATTACAGACGAATTTTTAGCAGTTACCGACGGATTTTCCCTCTGTAAATTTTCTATCCATTTTCCAAAGACGACGAACTTTCCGACGGATTTTCCGTCTGTAATTACAGACGGATTTTCAGACGGATTTTCCGTCTGTAATTACAGACGGATTTTCCGACGGTAATTACAGATGAATTTTCCGACATATTTTCCGTCTGTAATTTGAACTTTAGAAAATCATCCCGTTCTGATTACAGGCAGAAAATCCGTCTGTAAATCCGTCAGTAAGATAAAATAGAATTTTTTATAGATTTTTTCATTGCAAAATGAATACTTTAGATTTGTTTTCTAAATTTACTCCATCAAACACTGTAAATTGAAAAAAGAAAGCCAAAAATCACATAAATAAACATAATATTCATTACATGATACCTATAAAATTAGATGTTATTTTTCAACATCATTGACCAATATCTCATTGTCTTAATAAAAAAACATCCAAAAAAAATAAGATGACCATCCCAATGTTACATGAATGTCACAAATTACACTTAGCATTTAAAGATAGAATAATCTAAAATATTAATAGATAACTAAGTTGCATTATCACTATCCCAAAAGAAGCAGCATTCATGGCTCTCTCCACAATGCCAAGTTTGCGAGAGCTCCTACATCGAGCCCTGTCTGATACAAAGCAACTGATTCCTTGAAGTTCTAATTCAGCACGAAGCCAATTAACAAATCTTACAAAAGGAGGTTTTGAGCCATGTAATCCAATAAAAACATCACAATTCCTTAATCTATAAGAAGAACATGATGTAGAATCTGGAATGGATGAAGTTCTATGACATCTATCTTTCTAGCTGGCACTAAAAAGAACATGATAGTTGAATTGATGACAAGCAAAGTGATAATACCAACAAAGTCTTGCCAATCAGGAGGCTTACCCTGTACAATAATAATAACAGCAAGTACAAAATAATCAAACTCAGATTGAGTTCACCTAAACTTAGCAAAAAGTTGAGTTAATTCAAGAGTTTCATACACCTCCATTGCTAATAATAAGTTTTAGAAGCTAGTAAGCACACTTACCTCTCCATTGGCAAGAGCAATTGCCATTATAGCAGCAGCCTCCGTAACCCAAGAAAGGGGATTCCACATAAATCCCAAGAACTTCAAAAACTTGCTCTCCTGAAAAGGATATAAGAAAACAAATATAGTTATATGCAATGTGCTAATCACAAATATTACCAGATCAAGAGAGTGTTCGCCGTCGGCATAGATTAGCGAAAATGAATGGCACTCCTTTTCAGCTTCATTTTGCCTTTGGCACCTTATCTGAAAAAGGATTAGTGTTGTATCATTAGACCAAAACTTCAGGTTCATCTGGAAAATTCATCAAGCAAGAAGGTAGCATGCCCATGGATGTTTGTTACATACATTTCCCTGCCCTTGAATAATCTTCGAAACCGAACTTAATCGCAAATGCTTTTCCTGCTACCCTGAGTACCAAATCAAATTCTTCTCATCCTATAATCAGGGGAGAAGACATGTTAACATCTTCATCATAATTAAAGAAACTTTATAGATAGTAGTATTTAGCATTACAAGCAACTATAGTTTCCAGATCAAAGTAGAGTTTTATTGAAGATAGCATTACGGATTTAGTAGTTAACAGTAAAAATAAAAAACAATAAGAAACAACAAATACAAGTTTCAATCACTAGTGAGACCATTGAGAATCTAACAAGGGGAAGATTTCGAAACCTCTAAATTTAATGTTTATAGAACAAATTTGAAGAACAGAATGTAATGAAAATCATAGGCCACATATCATTAAGAAATTATCAGAAGAAGCAAAGAAATTATTGAAATAATGTGTCATCACAAATATGCCTATTACCGGGGAAAGTCTGAAAGGGCAGAGCTTTGGTTTTCCTCTGCGACCACACTTTAGTAAATATGCACCTTTCTTTATAGATACAATTGCCTGAACAGAAATAAATTAAGAAAAATGGAAAAAAAACAATTTTGAAGTTTGTCAGAAAGGAAGGTAAACAAACAGTAGAAACTATTGCACAAAGGAAATACCGAAAAAACAAAAATAAAATATCATTCACATTGGCAATTCCAAAGAACAAACACTAAAGTCTACCTTTCGTGATGATCCACACTGACATGGGAATGTGTGCATATATATATACACTAAAATGAGAGAGAGAGAGAGAGAGAGAGAGAGAGAGAGAAAAGAAAGAATTCTGGTTTTTGAAAGAACATTAACATGCCTAATGGATTCTTATGTTCTAAGAAAATTGATGTAAACAGAAAAGATGATTAATTCCTAATCCTATATAGTATTCAATTAACCATTTTGCATGCAAGTCTACGCTTCACAGCTAGAGTGGCCTTGGTACTATCAATTGCCATTCCAAGTTGGATATCCACTCCCTAAACAAGGGAAGAAATAAACAATTATACCAAAGCAGAGGGATTTTCAGTTGAATATTTCAAAGCTAAGAGTGGATCATGAATACACCATAGCAGAGATAAGACACCTCATTTAGTAGGTCCATATGAAATTATAATTGATACCTGGCCTAATGCCTGTAGAGAGAGTGCTCGAAGCGTTCCTTCTGCTAAGTCTACTGGTAAATTCCTCCTATAATCAGAACACATGTAATAAACATCAAATAATATAGAAAACTATATAGGTCATATACAGGGAAAGAAAATGCTTCATTCCAGTTATTGCATAAATGACATATATATGTACTAACCTGAGTTCGGCCGGCAACTGGGGAAGAACATGTTTGACAGCACAATCCAGATATCCAGCAGCCTTTAAGAAGATATCAACAGAAGCTCGTCTGCTTTCTGTTACAAGTAACAACTATTTTACTTTCGCAATCGACACAATATATACTAAAGATCAATGCAACTGCGAAGACAGAACATTCTTATAAATAAAGTATTACAGTATATACAACAATTATCTCAAGAGCAAAGAGTCTAATTTGATGTCTAAACCAATCTATTACAATGGATTTTGGCTGTTTCGTACAATGGATTTGTGTTAAAATTCCAAATTACTTACCTTCAGATACCTTAAGCTGATAACCATCAGTGGATGATCTTGGAAGCAGTAAAAAATTAGCCTGTGATAGTAATAGCATTGCCATCAAATGTAAAACTGACAACACTTCATACCAACCATTAGACATGGTTGTTTCCTATGAAAGCGTCAATCATGCCACACCACAAAGAATGGAAATGGTGGGAACAAACTGATCAGCACTCTTTAAGTGTAGAAAATAATTTCCAAATCAAATCCAGAAATACAATACACATCAGGAAATAAGGAAAAAAAATGGTTGGAGTTACCTCAGCATCATCCTCTTGATTAACCCAAACAAATTGTACTTTATATTGTAAATGGCTTCCTTCACCATAAAGCAAATATTGGAATATTTATCTTACAGAAAGGCAAAAAAAAACACATATTACATAATAAAGAACAAATATAAGACTTACCATCATTGACTAACCCCAAAAGAACCGGCAAATAATCTTCTAGAGCCTGCAGAAGATCAAGCAGTGTCGAACCACCTGCAGATGATCATGCGTTGCCATACCAATGCATCAGTAAATTTAATCTTCCTTCTTTTATCATTAAATAAAATAAGTTCATCTTTGTTTAAGAAACTGACCATGTTGAGTAGCACTTTTTCTTTTTGTTCTTGTAATTGTAGGGCCTTCTTGGCTAGCCATTACAACTATACGTGTTCTAAGAGCCGAAAGGCGCTCTACTATTTTCTTTGACAAGTGATCTCCAAGTGACTGAGCAAAATCAACAGGTTTAGGAATTCGTAGACCGGGGACATAGACCGAAACTTCTCCAATACTCCCTGGTTTCCTTCTGTTTCCACCGGAGTCCTTTGGAGTCGACACCAGGCACCCTATGTCTGGAGCCTATGTAAAAGATTGGTCAATTATATTAAAAAGTCTAAGTTTATCATTCAATGGTATTATAATTGGAAAAGAATAGAGCTTTTTTTAATTATTGATATCCATGATAGGCCTGGCATTATTAATTAATAAAAGAACCCCACCAATAACTCAAAATGAAAGTGCATAAAAAAATCAAGTGACAATTATGAACATAACAACTCCAAGCATGAGCCCTAAAACTACAGTTTAGAATAGATTTCCGAGCTTCCAGCTCTAAAAGTCTTCTCAACTTTATAAGGTTCACAACCATGGACAAAACTCATGAGGTTGTGATTATATATATATGGATGTAGTCATGTAGGACTTTTGTAAATCTGAAGACAAGAACAATTTTATACACACACAAAAAGAGATTCACATGCATGATTGCCAGTGATAGTTAAGGAAGATAGAGACACATTACCAAAAACTTTGATTAAAAAATAAAGAAAAAAAAAACGATAAGTTTTTCTTGGGGGAAGGTGGGTTTATTCGGTCACAAGAATCCACTTGTTCCATGCACAAGCATGAATTTGACAGCATTTGACAGGTTATGCTTTGATTGATACCATTTTGGCAGATATATTTCCACATTATGGTACCAAAATATTCCCACCATATCATTTTTTAGACTCTAGTATTCAGTGCAATACTGTTAGAAAGCCAAGGAATAATTAAAAAAAAAAAAACCTTTTCCCTTTTGATCATAGGACTGAACTTTTTCTTCACAAGTTTCCATCCATCCCTTATTTCAATGATCATTGCTAATTTTTTTAGATACTTTAGACTTTTGAGAGGCAGAAGAAATTGGCATGTGGCCTAAGAATTGAAATAAAACTTTACACTACCATCAAATAATACATACATTGAGTGACAAATTCAAAACTTTCTTACCTTCAACAACTTCAGCTGCAAAAGAATGATCTATATGAATATCTTTACTTCTATCACTAACTTATTCTGACAGAAGAATTCCACTTTATTTATAACAGATGCATGATAAAAGATATTATATGCAGAAAATTATTGATCATGATTCATTATTTCTAATGGTGGAATCACTTATTAGTACCATCAATAACATACATTTTACAAAGTAAGATCAGTTTGTCTACAGAAGTGAGTAATCAATAGGAGATGGAGATAGAATGTGACAAGGGTTGAACCAGAAGCCTATACACTTCATAGCATCTCAATTGGCCCAAAAAACTCAATAGCTTATGGTAGTTTCATAAACAACTAATAGTTAAACATATGATTGATCTTCAGTAAGCTTTAATTCTTTTAATTTCTTGTCTGGAGATGTCTCACCAACACTTTATTCAGTTTTTTTTTAATCTATTTTTCCACTAATCATAAATGTTACAACACTAAATGAACCTTAACATTGAGCAAAATCCCTCAAAAAAAATGTTGAACATAACAATAACAACACAATAAGAAAACTCATCAAAAGAAACACCAAGAACAAAAACAAAAAATAAAAACTAAGAAATAGGAAAAAATCTCAAATCTTACCTCAGAAATAAAGGGAAAATGGTGTATAGAGGAGGTGTGGAAGGAGGGGCACAATGTGATTGTCGACGACAGCAAGGAACTCAATGATGGAGGAACATGCCACACCTCGGTTCGTGGCTCTTCAAATCTACTTCCAATGGAGGAGTGAAGGAACGGTCTTGACTCGTGAATGAAAGCGAGGAGGAAGGGCAGTGGCAGAAACACAACGGCGACACCGAGAGAGAAGGAGAGCGCTCGAACAGAGGAGAAGGCTGTGGGGTTGCGAGGCTGTGGGGTTGCGGGGAGCTGCGATGGCTGATGCGGGGGCTGCGTGGCTGCAGCGGCGGCGGCAGAGACTGTAAGGGATGAGGGTGAATGGTTATGCAGAGTGTGAATGGAGTGTGAATGGTGTTCGAATGGAGTGTGAAATGGGTGGTGATAAAATTAGGGATCTCAATATTTCCGACGGAAAATTTAAATTACAGACGGATTTTTTGTCTGTAATAATTTAGTAAAAACGCAGTGTTTTGTCTATTTAATTACAGACGGATTTTTCGTCTGTAACCATTTCTCACTGAAAAAATTAATTTTTCCGATGGATTTATCGACGGATTCTCTTTTCCGTCTGTAATTTATGCTAATCTATTTTTTTTTTTGTTTTTCGACAAAAAATCCCTCTGAAATTCCCTCTGTATTTTAGTGGGATAAAATCCGTCAGAAATATCCGTCTGTAATAACTAGTTTTCTAGTAGTGTACTCAGACGTCAACGATGTTAATTGAAAATCCATGTGGCACATTAATTTCAAGGTGGGTTATTTTAGTGGCATGATGTGTCAATTGCCCTAGTTACTGTTATGTTTTCGTTCTCTTTCATTTGTCCCCGTTATTGATATGAGAAGAAAGAGGAAAATAGATGATTGAGTAAAAGAAAAAATAAGCTGTGAAGTATGTGCTTTAATTATTATGTAAAGAAATAATACACTGTAGTGAATTTAGGTCGAATAATTTAGATATGGAAAATATTGTGGTGTATTGATTAAAAATGGAGACACTATGTGTATTACACATAGGTGGACGTGTCAGATGGAAACACAACACGTAGGGGGCGTGTTGCCTGACTCACGTGGGGGACGTGGAAGTTAGGTGGTATGGTGTGGGTGAGCCAAGTAGGCAGCACGCAGGGGGCGTGCTTAGTCAGCATGCAAGGGGCGTGCTGACGTGACTAAGGCTGATTGACTATGAGGGGCAGGACGTGGGGGGCATGCTGAGTTAGCACGCAGGGGGCGTGCTGACGTGGTGAAGATTGATTGGTCCAAGTATGCAGCACGTGGGGGGCGTGCTGAGTCAGCACGCGGGGGCGTTCTGACCCGTGTCAAAGCGTGATTGGCTGAGGCAGGCAGCACGTGGGGGCGTGTTAACTGTTAAGTGCAACCATCTATATAAGGCAGAGCTCGATAGTGTTTTGCATACTGAATAAGATTTGAGTGTATTTTCAGTGTTCTTTGAGGCTGTTGTTAGTGTAATGGAGAGCACCGCAAATTTGGTGGTGTATCGCAACGGTGAGATAATACATAATACTCATGAGAGAGTGAGGTTTGTGTCCCATAATCCGTTTTCATTTGTGGTTCTATGCACGATGACGTTAATAAAACTGCAGAACGGCCTCTGTCAAAGCATGGAGAATGGTACGTTAATGAGAGTGAGCAGAATTCTATACCAGAATCCAGTTATAGTTTTTGGTGGTCTAATACAGTTTGATACCATGCCGATCACTGATGAAGCGAGTATGCACAATATGTTTCAAATTCACCGGCAGACTCAAATGCGACACCCACAGATTGAGTTGTACGTTGAGTTTGAAGCTGTAGAGGCAGTAGCGGTTCAAAATGATATAGATATAGATGATGATAGAGCTGCAATGTACGAAGGAATGAATAGTGAAAGCGAATAGGACTTCGAAGCCACTTATGAAGCCGGCGACGAAGATGAAGATGGTGATGTGGGAGTTGAGGCAACAGCAGAGAATGTAGTGGTTCATCCCTCGAGCAGTCAACCGATGTACGTTCCACCTTTTATGTGTGAGTTGAATCTCAACGCCATGCATGCCTCCGAGTTTCCAGAATATGCAAACATAGGTACGTGTTGACTAAATAATAAGTTTTTGTTAGTTTATACTTTGGATGGATTAATAAACGATGATTTCGGCTTTCTGTAGGCGTTGCTGATCCTGAGGACGGAGAGTTCCAGATTAGAATGGAATACAGTTCTAGAAAGTCGGTCGTCGCAGCAATTAGAAGTTTCACTATATCTAGAGGAGTTGACTATGATGTGTATGAGTCTGAGCCACAGACGTTCTATGCAAAATGCAAGATGTACGGGCGTGGATGTGACTGGTTTATCCGAGCCAGCTTAATACGAAAAAAAGGTTGTTGGGAGATACGTAGACACAACGGTAGGCACACGTGCACAATCGGAACGATTTCATAAAATCATTCCAAGTTGGACTCGGATACAGTTGCTGAGGCTATAAGGCCATTGGTCGAGACGGACCCCTCCATCAAGGTGAAATCTATAATTGTGGAAGTCCAGTCAAGATTTAACTATACCATCAGTTACCGAAAGGCTTGGTTGGCAAAGTAGAAGTCCATAGCCAAAGTTTTCAGTGGTTGGGAGGATTCTTACCAAGCCTTGCTATGGTGGCTCTCGGTCATGGTGCAGAAGATGCCTAGTTTAGTTGTCCAAATAGAAACACGATCACTGTACAACGGGAATGAGGAGGTGCAAGGTGTAAAAATACTTCATCGTGTATTTTGGAGTTTCAATCCATGCATTAGGGCATTCAGGCATTGCAAGCCCCTGGTTCAGGTTGACGGCACACACCTATACGGAAAATACAAAGGTACACTTCTAGTCGCTGTTGCACAAGATGGGAACCAGAATATTGTGCCTATCGCGTTTGCCTTGGTGGAAGGGGAGACAGCTGATGCGTGACACTTCTTTCTCAGGAATCTGCGAATGTAGGTTGTTAGAAAAGATGGTGTGGGTATGATCTCAGACCGGCATGAGTCAATATGTGCAGCAGTAAATCATTCTGGTGGTGATTGGAAACCTCCAAGAGCATGGTGGATGTTTTGTATAAGGCACATCGGCAGTAACTTCTTAAGGGCATTCAAAGTCCCTCACTTGCAAAAGCTTATGGTCAACATAGGGTATTCAGGAACGTTGGAGGAGTACAATATCAACTAAAAGAGGTTGGAAGAGTCAGGCGAGGCATATGCCAGGTGGTGCGATGCCATTGGACTCAGATATTGAGTATTGGCATTCGATGAGGGACATCGATGGGGCCATATGACAACGAACCTTGTCGAGTGCATCAACTCAGTGAATAGAGTCGACCCTAACAAACAGAAGATCTGATATCTGACGTATCTCCTGATGGACTCCTCAGTGTCCAACGGCTCTGCGTCTCTGATACGTCGAACCCAACCCAGCTTTATATAGGACTTCGAATTATGACTGACTGATGGCTCACGACCGAATATTGCTATGCCCTGACTTTGAACAAAGTCGCTACTACTATCTGTCCATCCACTGACAGGCTTTTCATTAATGGGTAGGCCGAATATATGAGCGACATCCTCTAATGTTACTGTAACATCACCGACCGACAATACAAAGGTGTGGGTTTCCGGCCTCCACCTTTCAACCAGAGCAGCTAACATGGGGTGAAATTCTCTTATGACTCCAATTCTAGAGACGTGGTAGAATCCCGTGGTGCGTAAGTAGTTCTCCACCATCGTATTCCACGTCTGTGGTGGATCCAGTTTACGCACCAACAAATTCCTGTTAGGCTGCATCAACAAAGATATATTTTACATTAATTAAATAATAATCCTTATAAATATTTTAATAAATATTCACATATTTATTTTAATATCTTATATTAAAATATTTAACATAGCTGATCTATTTATTTATTTATTTATTAAAAAATTAAATTCTTTATTTATTATAATATTTATTTATTAAATCTATTTTATACATTTTACATATTTAATTTATTATAATATTTATTTATTAATATAC
>NC_029780.3:103577336-103592267 GCF_000817695.3 Arachis duranensis
ATTACAAAATATATATATACATTAAAAAATATAAATACATAAAAAATAAACTTTAAATATAGAAAAAAATTAAAAATTTGCCAACTTACATAAATAGGATGATCCAAATAATTGATAATATGTTCTTCGGGCGCCATATAATTACGTACCATTTTTTTTAAATCCCTAAAACTAAAATTTTTTTCACCGTAAACTTTTAATTCACTACTGCTGACTACTACTCACTGCACTCTTCTCACCCTAAACCTATACACCGAAACAGCCCATACTTCTTTCCTTCTCTCTAATTTCTTTGATTCAGCAGCCATTTCATTAACAATGGCAACAAAGAATGCATATATATAGAAGAAGGAGAGAGCTTGCTAGTTCCTGGAGGGGGGCTGTCCCCTGCATGCAGGCAGCCTGTAACACGCCCCCCGCGTGGTGCAGCAGCAGCATTGGAACTCCGCGCAAAACTCTGCTGCGCTTCACAGGTCTCCAGGCACCATGCCCCCTGCGTGGTGAGTCAGCACGCCCCTGGCGTGGTAAAGGAGTGCCACCACGTCGCAGGAAGCACGCCCCCAGCGTGTTGAAAGAATGCTGTCACGTCGCCACCTGCTCAGGCACCACGCCCCCGTCGTATTGACCGTGGGTTCCATACTTCAGCAATACCCCTCCTTGGCCAATATCCGGCCAATACACCATCCTTGTATCCATAAGAAAAATAATTTCTGGTGAATTTATACACATTCAAAAAGAGAAAAGGTAGGTAGGCATTAGTGTGAAAACCAACAATCTTTACCCTTCTCACTTATTCCCTTAACACACCCTCGTCAAATAGTCTTCTGGACAAGGGTTTCATTAAGAGATCACTCACAAACAGTTCCTTGTTATTAACATGCTCCCTTAAACTATAAAGATCGAGTTTCATATGCTTGCATCTACTGTGTAGAACTAGATTCTGAGCTAAAAGACATGCACTCCAGTTGTCACTCGATTACTTCACATTCAACTCGACCAACAGCTGTTACTTCACATTTAACTCGACCAACAACTGTTAGATGGAGGCCATTTCTAATTGAGCAGATGCCATGGCTCTGTAATAACTTTGCTTTGTTTGAGACACCTCCATGACACCAGATTATAGCCATGTATATGTAGTACCCCATGATTAATTTGCGACCATCTAGGTCATTTTCCCAATCTGCATCAGCAAAAGCCAACAAACAATAATTAGTAATTGAAAATAATTCCATGATCAATTGTACTTTTTAAAAACCTCAGCACTCATTTGACAGCCTTTTATTGTTGTAATGTTGGATTATGCATGAATTGCAAAATTCTATTTACGAAGTATGTAAAATCTGGTCTCGTGGCAACCATCGGTGTGGCCATTAGATTAGCATCTTGCATTTTTGCTGGTTGCAATATTTCCTCAGCATAATTTTGTTGTGACAAAAACACACTTCCATACCTGTTAGTCTGTTACAACGATATCACATCAACAGAAGCCATGCAATATGAACACTTGTTCATAGTCTACTCCTTTGAGGCAAACATAAGAGAAAAAGACACCACATCAAACTCAAAACCTTACGATAGTAAGTTAATAGGTCTCTCATCTTATAAACCTCTCACTTTGATGTGGGACAAACTTCATATACTCCTCACATTTACAACATTAACACCTTGTATCTAAGGATTTCTCCCTTAACATTTTTCTTGATTGCAAAAATCCACATGCAGCCATTTATGGTGGCTGTGGATGGAGGTTCAACCAAATTCCATGTGTTGCACTTTAAAAGAACATTATACTCAAGGTCCATATATAATAGATTTCCAGTGACTAGAACTGAGAGCTTGAGACATATTTTTAGGAACCTGAGTCAACAAATCCAATGTGTTAGTAGTAATAAATGATTTTGGTTTGAGACTTGTTGTTTTAGACCTTGTTATCATATTATGTGTATTGGTGAAAGGTGGACAAGGTAGGTGTTTTATAGTGTGAAACTCTTGGATTTTGATCAGTAGTGTATTATCAGCCATTGAATTTTTAGATCTACTTGTAGCAGACTCAAGTGAAGTATAAGAAGGAGGAGTGGTAGATGACCTACACTGCTGACTTGAAAAATTATTAGTAGAGATGTCAAGTACAGCAATACAATTGTTATTGATGAAGGGGATGTGATTGATTTTCATTAACATGACTAGGTGCAAAATTAGAAACAGTTTTGCAAGTAGTTGTGGAAACCGCATTAAACAGTTCATGATATGAAAAACAAAAAAAAAAAGAAAAGAAAAGAAAAGAAGAATGATAAAGGATTAATTTGTCTACAAGAGTAAGGCTTTAAATAGCATAAAGAAAAAGATGAAAAGAGATCATTGAGTAAAAGAGAAAACAAAACTGTGAAGTATGTGCTTTGATTATTATTTAAATAAATAATACACTGCAGTAAATTTATACACACTCAGAAAAGAGAAAAGGTAGCTAAGTATTGGTGTGAAAACCAAACAACCTATAACAAATTAAAAATCCTAACATGTCTAAGCACAACAGATATAACTCTTATCCCTCGAATGGAAGCTTCCATGAGAAACCAAGAGATGAATTATTTTGAGAGATATTTCTGTGGACAGAATATGATACTGCTACAACCTGAAACCTTAACAAATTTTGGAATATGATTCATTCATTGTCCTTAATGGAATGTAAAATATGTTTATTTTTGAATTATTTTAATGAAAACTTATTTAAAGACTTTCTTATTCTTCTCCTTTCTGATGTAGACAATAGAGGTTGGAAGGGTTTAGCATGAGCCCTCATTGAAAAAACAATGATAATTTATTATGTGCTATGCGTAATGATACTGTTCATATAGGAGGGATTTGCGAGACAAACAAAAAGATTGTGATAAAGATAGGAAAACTTCATCAGAAAAAAGTTAGAACTATTTAGGTGTGGCTTGTTGTCTACTTAAAGTTCTAGGGTTCAATATGTTGCAAGCAATGAAGATTTAGTTACCAGTTATGGTCGATTTTGTGGATAATTTGTAGCAACAACTTGTATCATCATGTAACTTTTGTTTTGGTTCAAATGTCTTGCTGTGTTAAAGGAGTTCATAATTCCTGTGTTGTCAAATTTTTTTGACTAATCTAATTACCAATATTTTAAAAATTATCAAATCTACTCATATTTATCTACAAAATTTGACAAAAATAGCCATAAAAGTATCATGATTTGACAATAATTGTTTGCATTTTAACCAACAACACACTCAGAATAAATCAATAGACTAAAAATTGGAGACATTATTATACCAACATCTCATAATTGATATTTCAAAACAAGATTGTCATAAGTTACAGAGTACGCATACAATCAGAAACAACCAAAAGAAATATAACATATAATTAAAAGATAAAACAAGTTGTACAAAGTTAACAACACCCTAAATTACAAAATATTAATAAGAAGGTATTGAGTTTGAAGAACTAACAACATACTATAGATGATGACTAAACATTATTATTATTATTATTATTATTATTATTATTATTATTATTATTATTATTATGGAATTAAAAAGTTAATTATATGTATAATTAGTATGTTTAGCATGCAAAAAATTTAACTAATAAACACTGGTCCAAGGATCAAGAAAACAGACCCAACAAACTAATGAAGCTCAAAGTTGGTTCATTTTAAACAAAGCACTCATATCATCATGCTTAATTCAAAAAAGAGTATATAATCCACAAGGAAGAAGAAAAAAAGAATCTGCCCTAAGAACAATCACAAACTCAACTAGGTGATCCAAATCTATTTCTTCTCTAACTTAATGGCTAATTAGGAAATTGAAATTCATTCCCATTTTAACTAAACACCACACCACCAAAACCAAACTCTTTCTTCTCTCTCTTCTATCATCTACGTGAGAGTTCAATAGAAAAAGCAAAAAAAGCTCTGAGTTAGGGTAAAATCAAAGAATAAAAAGAAGTTACCAAACCCAAACAAAAAAAGTCAAAGAAATTAGGACTAAAGGCAAAATCACATTCGAAAGGCAAATCACAAAAAGGAGTTTTCACATTTGTGCTTCATTGAAGATCAGTAAAGAAGCCTTCTCCTTGTATGCACCGAATTGAAAAGCTCAAGATTTGAAAATCATGGAGCTCTGCTGTGAATCAAGGGTAAAGAAAAAAAATTAGGGCCAAAGTTCAAATACATGGCTCAGATTCAAGAAGTTAGATGAAAAGGGATAAAAGAAAAGATAAAGGGTATGGATGCATGTATGGTTAAGTCACTGCTTCTTCTCTATCTCTCCTCTATGATGCCGCTGTTGCTACTGATTTTTTGGGAGAAGAAGACCAACGTGCTGAAGCAACGTTTCAAGTTTTGGAAACTTTACTCATCTATTAAAAGGGTGAACGGCCAAGGGTTAAAGTAAAGAGTGAGAGCACAACGTTTGGGCTCCCATAGCTTATAGAACTATTACCATTCTTTTCCTTCATGGTTCTTATTGAATATTCTATTTTCTTAGTCTAGTCTTTCTTTGTTTCAATGGTAAAATGCATTACAGTGAGATATATAAAAAAAAGTCATTAAGTGAAAAAATGCAAGAGAATTAGACTTGAAGAAAAGCCTATGTTTATTTTAGAAATTCTTTGTAAGTTTTTCTGTTTTGTTGTTATGTTCCAGAGGGAATTCTCTTTAAAAGGTAGTGTGAGTTCTTAGTCAAATATGGTTTGCATTAGAAACTGGATTTGTCTCAGATAGAATTAGGTAGAATCCTATAGAAATTAGTGTTTGTATAATCTTATTCAAAGATAGTGAAACTCTGTCATTATTGTAATGAAAGACTGGATGTAGGTTATATTGTACTGAGTAGCTGAACCAGGATATATGACTGTGTCACTTCTCTTTCTCTTCTCTATTTCTAGCTCTACACTTTAGGAGACAAAATAAAATTATCTCTTTATTATTCTATCTAGCTATACTTCACAGTAATGCACCTTGCACGTATGTATTTTGGCTCCTCTTTCGACATGAGACAAAATAAAATAATCTCTTACTTTTCACCTGAGACAGCATTACAGAATTAAAAAATTCCATCTAATTCCAAGATTAATCAAATAAAATAAAAAGAAGTCAAAATTTATTTCCCTTTTCTTAGCCACTGATATTAATAAGAAAAAAATTTAATATGTTTCTTTCATTACATCAAATCTAATTTAAACAAGATTCATATATACAGTCGTTATCTAGATGATTGGAGTAAAGTTGCTATTGCAACTTGAACCTCCATTATTCTTGTTGGCAATAAAAGAAGTTAATGCAGTTGGTGGTCTGAACCGTAGAAGTGACTATATACTTGGATTGAAATCTTTTAGGGTGTGTGTGGTTAGAGGGAATACAAGTATATTCCCAGGAATTTTGATATGGGAATATCTTATTTCCATGTTTGGTTCAAGATTTAAAAAATTATTCCTGAGTATGTTTTATTTCCTGGAATCAAAATCCAACCCATTTCATTCTCATCTCCCCCTGGTTATCTTTAAATCCAATGGGAATGGAATGTGTATAATAAAGTGAAAAGACCAAAATACCCTTGTTAATTTCACTCCAACTCTTCTTTTCAGATTTTTACTCAAACCAGAAACCCAAACCCTAGCAGAGCCCCTCTCCATCGAAACTAAAACCTAGCCGAGCTTCTTCCCCAAATTCATGGAGGCTCCACCGGCGTCAACATCGTCTCGCCGTCAATTTGAGTTTGCACGACCACCCTTCACCTTATTCTAGAAGGAAATTCACTTCAATCATTCGTTTGCGTTTGTGTTCCATCATCGCAGCTCACGTCGGTTCACCGCCACTGTATGCTTGCCATCGTCGTTGCTGCGCCTCTACCCATATCCTTCGCGTCGTGTGCTCGTATTTGGTCTCTCTCCTCTGTCTGAGCTCGATTGCTACAACATTTTCTAAGGTTTTCGGTTTCTACTAGTTCATTCAAAATGAGTTTATTTACGTTTTTGAATTGTTGTTTTAATTGATACATCCTAATTCCTTTTTCATGATATATAGATGTTGATTTATTTTTTCAGTAGTAATATTTGCTTATCTCTGTTATTTGAACTATGTTTATTTTATTTCTCAAATAAATTGCTGAACTCTGTGGATTAAACTCTGTTTATTTTTTTTGCTGAAACTCTGATTTAAACTATGTTTATTTTATTTTTCAAATAAATTGAGGGTTTTTTAATTATTGTGGTGCATATAGTGTTATAGCATATATTAATCTGTAAATTGTTGTGGTGCATATAGTTTCAGCTCTTGATCAAAACTTGAAGATCACTTTCTATTTGTTGTCGTTTTTCTTTGAATCTTATATTATATAATAATGGCTGAATTTTGATCTTTTGAATTTGTTAATGTTTCTTTCTTTGTCTTGTTCTGATGCCTAATATCTTTGTTACTTTGATGTTTCAAGAACATTTGATTAGCCATGGCATTGCCATTAGTTTCATATTGAAAATTGAGTTTTCATGGTGTAAAAGGTTATTGGTTGTGGTATTGTTTAGTTTTGCTGGAAGCTTTTATAATTGACACAACTATTTGTTAATATTTGTTATTTGTCCAAGTTGCAGCATAGCTAAAAGAAGAAATAGAATTATCAGGTAGTAATAAGTAGTAACTTTTGGTGAATAGAGAGTTTGCACTTACTAAGTTAGTTCTTTGTCTCATGTATCTTGTCTTCTTTATTTTAGTAAGTAGTAACTTTTGGTGAGAAAGAGGGTTGCAGATACTGTTTAGGCCTATTCCCATGTGTGAAGTTATTTTCGTTGTTTGCAAGAGAGGAGCACTGTGTCTATGTATGCTTGTTATATCGTGTTCTAGGTTGAATTCTATACTTTTCAGTTTTCACTGTTTGTATATACTTCAATTTTTTATGATAGTTTTTTTGTTTGATTTATTTTTGCTGATGCATCTTTATTTTAGTACACATTTTTGCATAACTAGGTTTCCACAAAACAATTTCAGAATTTTAACTCCTTTTGAGTATCACAATTTGTTAGCAGCCATTGCTCGTATCTCCTTCCTGCTGTTTTTAAAACAAGTGAGAAAAAAAATCATTTTTAAACGTTAATATAAAAAGCTTGTTCTGGTTTTTTTTATACATGCAAGATTAGTCTGGAAAAATATCCCAAATTAGTCTATAAGAAATTTTTAGTAGGGCATTCCAGTTCTTAACAAATTTTAATCACCAAAATCCCTACATCAAAATTATTTTAAAAGTGAAAGGATTGGTTTGAAACTTTTAAAACTTTAGAGCCTGTATCAAATAAAGATAGAGATTGATTTGTCTAATTTTTTACCAAATTTTGACATTGAGTATTAATTTTGTCTATCAAAATAAAATAATTAAAGTTTGAACTATGTTTATTTTATTTTTTACTTACCAATTTTTCTCCCCTCCTTTTTATGCTCTTTATGTTATTGATGTCCTATATGACAACCTTATACCTTGTACATTCATCCTATGCTAATATTCTGCATCATTAATTATCAACATAACTCCCCTTCTCCTTTTTCCCGTCATTCATTTCATATTTATTATATGCTCGTTATAAGATACTGTAGAATATTATAATTTTCACTTTAAATGTAATATATATACTACAAACAAGACCACCTAGTACATCTTTATTTTATTTTATTTTATAATTACTGTTCTTTTCATACTTGTGTGATTCCTTACTTCAAGATGATGAAAATGGGATTGCAGTGATTCTGTGATTGGCCTTTGATTACTGTTCTTTTCATATTTGTGTGATTCCTTGTTTCAAGATAATGAAAAATTATCTTGTGTTATTTTCTGCTTCTATAGAAAATGAAAGAGAATACTCGACCTAATTCAAAGTAAACTAAGTGTCGATGGATACCACACAAAAATGCAAAATTAGTTGAGTGTTTGGTAGAACTTGCAACTACTTTTTGGAAGTGTGACAATGGTACGTTTAAATCCGATTATGAAAAATATTTAGAAAAAATGCTGGATAAAAAGATCCCTGGATGTGATCTTAAGGTACAGTTTTTTTACATAATACTTATTTTCTTTGTTTATAATTTTATATTTGTGTTATAATTGTATAATTTACAAAATATTTATGCTTCTATATTGAGATGCTTTACTATTGTGCTCTCATTTATTTTTAAAATGACGATGAGATAGAGATGAAAGGACCAGAAAGAATTTAGTTTGAATATATAAAAATTATAATTTAGACAAAATTGGAAAATCAAGGATATGTTAAGAAGGATGCCTACAGAACTAGATACCATGCATGATCTATGAATGCGACTATATTATATTAGCATCATTGATTTAGATTCAAATTATATGATCATCAACTTTTTTATAAATGCATAATTTTAATTCATAGATGCACTTTGGTGATCTTTATGTTGTTGGGATGTTGTGTTATTATGAATTGGTTCATATATATAGTCTTAAAATTGAAGTGTTAAATTAAATAAAGAAATTTTATATTCAACTTACATATAAACTTTACCTTATTCATAATAAGTTGGTTATTCAAAAACTAAATGATTATTACTGCTCCATATATTCACTATATTTAGTTATGCTTGGATGAATTGTGGTGTCATATACAGAGTAGTAATAATTCTAAATTATTTTGCTATGTTTAGGCTAATCCACACATTGAATCAAGGGTGAAATTGCTAAAAAGATAATATTTTACAATAGATTTCAGTCCCATCCTAATGCTAATGGCCTCTATAATAAACCATTTCCACATTTTGAAGAGTTGGGAATAACATTTGGTAGAGATAGGGCTCAAGGAGGCAATGCAAAAAATATAACTCAAGCAGTTGCTACAATGGAGGCTGAGCGCGAAGCAACCTTGAGTGATCGTCAAGTGAATGAAAACACCCAAGTAAATTTGGAAGAGACCGAAATTGAATATGAAACTGATTCTCAAGTACGTAAGCACTTGACTCTAATTCATGTACATAAATTCACTTATTGTTGATCCTGCTGCTGTGTATTTTTTTAGATTTTGGAGTGATTCTTCATTAGTTCATTTACTTTAACCTATTCCTGTGACTAGCCTTAACTATTCCCATCATGTTGAGCATTTAGATAGAAATATTGATCTTCATTTTTGTGGAGTATAATAATAAGGAAAAAAAGGATATGAATGTAATCAAACAGAATTAGAATCAGGGTAATTAATATTCTATTAGGTTCTGTTTAGTTAGTTAATGTTGTTAGTCTTGCTGGCCAAGGTAAAGATAATGCTTGTATATACAAACGTAGAGCATGTAGAATCAGTTAGGCTACTTGTTCTTCATTTCTATCAGTATTGAATAATCTTCTGGTGTTTCTGTTGGTGTTGCTTTCAATTTTTAGGAGCCTCAAACTCCTGGTGTTCCTGCTGCTCCCGGTGTTTCTGCTGCTCCTAATTCTTCTGCTGCTCCTAGTGCTTCATATATAGAAAGGAATAAAAGAAAAAGAGGGAGCAAAAGTGAGGAAGTGATTGACATAGTAGTAGAATCAATGAGAAATATGAAAGGTGCTTATCAAGAACACACAGCTGTTTTAGTTGATATGGTTTCTTGTTTTAAACATGAGAAAGAAGGAGTTAAGTACAGAATGAAGCTAATGGCACTATTGATAGATGTTCCTGGTTTGAGCGGTGATGATAGAATGAAGGCTAGCCTTAGCATTCTAATGGACAATAATGTGATCGACATGGTGTTCCAACTTCAACCAGGGAACTTTTGCCATTTTTGAAGAAATTGCTTTAAATATTGCTATTTTTGAATTTTTATCGAATATTATAGTGACTTGATAGGAAGACATTTGTGCCAATTATTGCTGTTATTTTGTGAAGAATATAAGCAGCTAAAATCCTAGTTCCTAGTGCCATTATATCAGGTTTTAAGATCCATGGAAAACTAAAGTTCCTCTTGAACTATAATGTGCAGCAACTGGTGATGGCTTAATTCCAAAAAATGTTTGTTGAAAATTGATGGTGGCTTTTGGATTTTTGTTGCTTTGTGCATAATTGATCACAGATTTTGCATCTTTGGAAGTAATTACAATGTTAAGAGAATAGAGATGCCCCTATTCAATTAGTTGAGGATCATCTGAGATGAACACTGCTCCCTTTACATTGTCATAGTCACTAATTTAATTATGATAAAATTGATTTTAATTAAACATTTGTTATTAGGGATATTATAGTAAATTTATTAGTAGAGATAAAATTTAGAGTCAATAATAATTTAACTAAAGATATTTGTTATTAAGGATATTTTAATAAATTTAAAAAATTTAGAATCAATAATAATTTAACTAAAGATATTTGATATTAGGGATATTTTAGTACATTTAAAAAAATTTAGAGTCAATAATAATTTTAACTAAAGATATTTGTTATTAGGGGTATTTTAGTAAATTTAAAAAATGTTAGAGTCAATAATAATTTAACTAACATATTTGTTATTAGGGGTATTTTAGTAAAACATATAGAGTCAATAATAATTTAACTAAACATGTTTGTTATTAGAGGTATTTTAGTAAATTTAAAAAAATTTAGAATCAATAATAATTTTAACTAAAAATATTTGTTATTAGGGATATTTTAGTAAATTTAAAAAAATTAAAATCAATAATAATTTTAACTAAAGATATTTGTTATTAGGGGTATTTTAGTAAATTTAAAAAAATTTAGAATCAATAATAATTTTAACTAAAAATATTTATTATTAGAGGTATTTAGTAAATTTAAAAAATATTTAACTTTTACTCATTAATATTTTAATTTGAATGATTAAGGATAATTTTGACATATTACATAATATGACCAAGATATCTAAACTCAACCAAACAAAAATTTAGTCATTCCTAAGATTATTACATAATATTCCAATATATTAAATTTTACAACCAAATATGAGAATCATATATTTCAAGTAATCTCATTTCTAGGAATATAATGTCTAAGAATGAGATTACTTAGTAATAAAATTTAATCTTTGAACCACACACTCTTACTTACATCTTGTATTGTCGGTAGAATTTCAATAGGATGAGACTAGTTTTTAGTGATGGCTTTAGAGAAGAAGGTTGTGATGGAAGTGGCCTAAATGAAAAAGGTTATGAATGAGGAAACTTCTTAAGGTTTCTTTTGGGATATTTCATTTTAGAGGTGGGAGGCTTAACAATAGATGCAGTTGAAAGAGGTCTAATTGAAGATGGCATAGGAGTTGGGTGGTAGGGGTGTATATGGGTCGGGTCACACCGGGTTTGGCTTAATTTAGATCCGGTTCGAAATATAGACCGGGCCTAATATTTGGATCCTAACTCAATCTTAGACCCGATGAAACCTACGCACATTCGGGTGGGTGAAAACCGAGTAAAAACCAGGTGAAAGCTGGGTCTGTAGCATGTAAAAATCACCTAATCTCCAACCTTTATTTCACAATTCACATAGTAAAATTCACTTAAAAATATAACAAGAACCAACTCTTTTCTAAAATTAAAGCATAACCATAATCAATACTAATATTATCTAACACCAAATATTTAAATAAATACAAATAATACAATATTATGCATTAGTGTAGAGTCTTATGCATTTTAAACATAAAACATTAACTTATAATCTTATAAATGACTAATAACACAAAATATTAAGGTTTACAATTTTTAAATTCCACATAAAAATAGTCATCATCCAACATAAAATATTAATTGTGTATGATGACTGGGCCATCAGGCCGAGTTCGGGTGACCCGAGTTATGGCCCGGACCCGACTCGAAATAATGACCGAGTCTATCTTTGAGACCCTTACCCGACTCTAAACCCGATGAAATCATACTAAATTAGTCCCTAAAGCATTCGGAGCCGGACCGAATCTTCAGGCCGGACCGGCTATGTAGACCCCTATTGGGTGGAATATGAATTGGGGTTGGAATAGCTGCAGTTGTAGGCATAGCTAGGAGAATTTAATTGGAGATGGTATAGGTGCAAAGTTATCCACATTGACCTGTAAAATTGTAAAAATTTAATTGCTATATTTATGATAACTGTTATGAAACAACTTAATGATTTTTCAATTACTGAATTATCAAAATATTTATCTCATTTGTTGTTGCTTGACTCTGTTTAATGTCTCCTCTCACTACATCTTCTGCTTCTTGGCTAGTAGAGGAAAGTGCTTTTGTTGATTTTTTTTTTCTAGTCTTTTTACTGTTTTACACATTTTTTTCAGTGTTAATATTTTTATTGTTCAGAAGTATTAATGGTCACTCTTCTATTATAAATTTATAAGTATAGAATATTTTTTATTTCTGCTAAAAATATTATACCAAACAAAAAAAATTGTATACTTCTTACATATTAAAAAATCAAACACATAAACACACATAAAAAAAAGAATCAAGCACATAATAAAAAAAATAATTTTCAATAATGTCATTATTGTTCCTCTCACTGCTTATACAAATCAAGGAAAATAATGTTTTTTCTTACCATACAAATCACTAGCTTAAACTTTATATGCAAATTTATCTCAACTTCTTTGAAAACAAATTATAATTGATAAGATAGACATGTAATTCCCAGCTGTTTTTTGTTCTGTATATTTATGACTCTTTTAGATATTCAATTAATAATTTTATTAAAACGAAATCCATTTATGAAAGAAGTGAATAAGAATGACAAGAAAGTGAGGAGAATTGGAATATAAATTAAGAATATTTAATACATATATTTTTATAGATTGTGCGGGTTCCCATTAAGAATTGTCTAAGGGAAACAATAAAAGAAATATAAAAGTTATAAAGACAATAATTGCATAATGTATTTCACGATCAAGATTGCCAGAGATGTATATAAGGTACCCTGAATTATAAAGTATGATTGAGAAGGTTCATGTATTTGCCCATAGATTTGTCGCACAAGATTTAAATTAGAAACAGAAAAGCTATTATCATATTCTATATATCAAGATAGAAAGTGTTCACGTTGACGTAGTTCTTTTATTTATTCGAAGAAGAATTCTTTTATTCTTTTATTATGTATTGTTTGTTATCTTCTTTTTCTTTTCTTTTTCAGTTTTTGGAAGACAATCTAACTCTTTAAATCGTTATTAAAGTAATAATAAATAGATTATAAGTATAACTGCCCATTGATTCTAGAATATCCATCTTGGAGTAGTTCATGAATCCTACAAACAAAACGTAAGCGGATATTAAATTATCAAAATGTTAAAATTAAAGTGACGTGGTTTAATTAATTGGTAAAATTAAAGGAGTAGTTAGTAGTTACCCGTTTGTTTGGTATAATACTAGCACGTTATAAGGCTGGTGTGTGTGTCTGTTTTGACAGAGAGAGGTTCAAACTCTAGTCATTTTTTTCCTACAAATTTTGGATCATTAAATTAAGTATATATATTATTAAATATACAAAAAAAATTATTATTATTATTATATTTGAGAAATGTTGAAGGATTTGATATATTATTGTTTCACTTTATTCTTGATAACTTCGACAGAGTGTCATATTAAATTTGTATCAAGATCTTCGTTTGGGGGACAGATACAACTTTTTTGAAAAAGAGTGAATTCGACTCAGAAATTACTTAGTATTAATGTTGAAGCAAATTGCATCGAACTGTTAATGGCAAATTGTAATAAATACAATGAAAATAAATAAAAACTTTAAATAAATGAAGGCGTAAAATTAAAATGGAAATTGAAATAAAGCAAAATAACAATGAAATATTTAACAAAGCAATGAACAAAAAGAAAACAAAAGACAATAAAATAAATTGGGCACCTAACACTCAGTGCACTCGCATTCCATGATCTTTCATTGCGTCGTTGAGACTGAAAACTTTTGTGAAAATTGCGTGATAATCTAGTGTTTTTT
The DNA here is from genome assembly GCF_000817695.3 of Arachis duranensis. Classification (NCBI taxonomy): domain Eukaryota; kingdom Viridiplantae; phylum Streptophyta; class Magnoliopsida; order Fabales; family Fabaceae; genus Arachis; species Arachis duranensis. The sequence goes on from NC_029780.3 coordinate 103,591,275, forward strand.
ATTGAAGTCCTTCTTCTCTTCTAAACTTCTATTTATAGGTCCTAAGATTAGACTTGTTTCTGAAGAATCTTGATCACGACGTAATTCCTTTTTTTTGTCAGGTCATGACTTTGCATTGACCCTGAAGTTTCGTAATGGCTTCTCCACGTTCTATCTTGTCTTGGTTTTCAAACTCCACGTTCTATCTTGTCTTGGTTTTCAAACTCCACGTTTTTGCATATGTGTTCACATTTAACTACGCAATATATTTAGTTTCGATTTTGTTTCTCGACTCATCTTAAATCACCAAACCATCGACTTCGACCATCATTCCTATCATAGTTAAAGATGGATTTTTTCACAGCTGTATCTGAGCCGTTGATCTCATTCTAAATTTGTGAATCGTAGTTGAACTTTTTCATAAGCCGAATTTCATACAAACAATTATATTGTATTTGTTATATTTTTTATGTGTTAGACTAGTTGAGTCGGGCGAAAAGTTATTTCATTTAGTAGGATTGGGGTATATAGAGAACCATTATGCATTATAGTAACTGAAATAACTAATTTTTGTGATGGTTCTTGATGTACTTTTAGAATGTAAGTTGACTATTTTTATCTTTTGAAAATTTGTTATAGCTAGTCTACACACACACGCTAGTCTACACATATATAGTAAAAGAAGAGTAGAGAAATACTTGAAAGGAATATTATTAGTATACTAAGAATTGAAAGCATTGTTCTAAAAATCGAATCGGACCGGCCGGTTCGAACGGATTAACCAGAAACCGGTCAATTGTTCGGTTCGGTTGCTGTGAAAAACCGTCCTGCAAAAAACTGACTTAAAAACCGATCAAATCGGAGGTTAACCGGTAAACCTCCAAAACTGCTCGGTTTTTTTCTGGTTCAGTGATATATATGTATATTGTTAAAAAAAACGTTCAGAACCCCTCAGGCCCTCACCCACCCCTGCCCCTTTCACTCTCTCTCTCTCACACTGGGCAAACTCAAACC
>NC_029780.3:103592307-103599338 GCF_000817695.3 Arachis duranensis
CGGTGTTGTCGCCGCCGGCAGAGACAGACTTGGGTGCCGTCTTCGCTCATGGAAGGTCTGCTCGCTTCTCGATCCTCTTCTCCTCAACGTCGAGTGCTTGTTCGGAACTGTTGGTGACGCTGCCGCGAAGGGCTTCTCCATTGTCGTCTGTGCTCGATTTGTTGGTGCACATCTCTCTCTTCGAGTTCTCTCTCTATTCGAGGCTTCAAGCTCTCTCTGTCTCTCTCTTTCTCACTACAACGTGTCTCTCTGCTCGGCTGTGGAGTATTCACCGCGCTGTCACCTTCTTTCCTCCCTCGCCGTCGGTAAGCACTACTGCCTCAATTTATTTTTGATTATTTTGTTAATTTTATTTATTCTGATTTTTTAGTTGTTGGTTGTTGATATTTACGATTCTGCGTTGTTGATGAACATTGTTAATGCTAGAATTTTTTCTGATTCTGAGTTGTTTATGTTAATTTTGAGTTGTTTATGGCTTTATGCTGGTTTTTCTGATTGAGTTGTTAATTTTGGTTGCTGATTTTCATTGAATCTGAATTGTTGATGGTGGTATGGTAAAATTGATTTTGTTGCTGCCTTCTGATTTTGATTTTCTGTGCTTGATTTATTTGTTTTCTGTTCATGATTTTGTTTACTAGCTTCATTATTTGTTTGTTTGCTGGCTTCATGATTCTGGGGTTACTTTTTCATGAATTTGTTTGCTGGCTTCATGAATTTGTTTGTTGCTTTATGAAAGCCTCTGAGACTGCTAATTACAAGGTGATAATACTCATTCACATTGCATTCGAATTCTCCTTTTGTCTGGTTTACTAATCACTTATGATACTGTTTAAAACAGAGGGCTACTGAACTAGAAGACATCATACGTAGGAAGAATTTGACGATCTCAAAATTAAAGAAGGATTTGGTGGTTCTAGAACAAAAGGTAAGAAGCTGATACAAGATATTGTCATTTTGAGATGATAATGAATAAGGACACACATAATTTTTCTAAGAAGTGGCCACATAACTGGTTTTTTTCACTATTGAGTGTAGGTTATGCAGCTTACTAGAGAACGCCGAGCCTCCTTCACTGCCTTTTATTTAATATTTAATTAAACCGGTTGAATTCCGATTGAATTCCAGTCGAACCAGTGAACCATTGAACCAGTGACCTCACCGGTTTATTGACCGGTCCGGTTCTCGCAACCTTGATTGAAAGTCTTTTTCTTGCTGCATAAAATCATAATCCTCTGCTTTCTCTGCATAATTCATTTTATTGAAGAACCAACTTTCCACTGGTAACAAGAGCTTGAATCTTGGATCTGTGGCGCTCATTGTTCTTGCTTCTGCAACCAACAACAGTAAATATATACTCAATCCCATTATAGAAAAATTGGATGACACCAGTTTTGTGACATGGAAACAATAAGCTCTCTTCACACTTAAGAGCCAGAATTTGGAAGTTCACATTATTGAAGGGAAAGAACCTCCAAAGCATGCCTCTGATACTGAAAAGGCTACCGTTACCATCTCAAGTACGTACAATGAATGGATGCAACATGATTCTAATCTTTGTTCTTGAATTTTTGTATCTGTTGATGGTTCGTTCAAGAACCAAATTGTATATTACAAATCTGCTATTCAAATTTGGGACAAACTTCATCAAATATTTGCTGAATCCACCAAATCAAAAATCAAGCAATTAAGAACTCAGCTCAAAAATGTCAAGAAGAACTCTCTCACCATCAACCAGTATCTTGCTACTATCAAAAAATTTGTTGATTCTCTCACTACTCTTGGGTATGATATCATGAATGAAACACATATAGAAGCCATATGTGATGGTCTTCCTGAAGATTATTCACACTGCATTATACTTGTTCAAACCAAACCTGAACTTTTTACCATTGGAGAGGTTGAAACTCTCCTTATTTCTCATGAAGAAACGCTTGAAAAGTTCAAACAACTTTTCATTGAATTAGCACAAGCTTAGTTAGCTCAATCAAATTTTTCCAATCCAAGATTTACTAGAAGAACCTCTGGAGGACGAAGAGGTGCTCGTGGTGAAAGATTTGCACGCGGTGGAAGAAATTCATGGCAATCAGCAAATTGTCTTTATTGCCAAGTGTATAATCGTCCATGCCATTCCACTTTACACTGCTTCTATCAATTTGATAAAGCATACAATGGATACTCTTCAAATTCAGTCAATGCTGGTTCATCTAATCCACCACCTCCTCCTTCCTCCTCCTTTCACCAGCCACAGTCTTACTTCACTTCCACCTCTTCTGTTGTTGATACTTCATGGTACCCTGACACTAGTGCAAGCCATCACCTCACACATGGTTCTACCAACCTTATATCTTCAGCTGAATATACTGAACCTGATCAACTATATATAGCAAATGGATCTGGTATCTCTATCAAACGCACTGGTTTTTCTTTTTTACTTAATCCTCATAATAATAATCTTTTTGCTCTTAAAAATATTTTACATATTCCTAAAATTGCAAAGAATCTTATCAGTGTATCAAAGTTTTGTTTAGATAACAATGTTTTCTTTGAATTTCACCCTTTTCATTGTTTTGTTAAATCTCAGGTCAACAAGCAAATTCTTCTTCAAGGAATTCTTAGACATGGACTATATTCCTTTGATACTTTGTGTGTGCCAACACCATTTTATGATCATAATTCTGTTTATGCTTTTTTAGCCTCTTGTAATTTCAATCTTGCTTTGTGGCATAGAAGGCTTAGACATCTTTCTAACTCTATTGTAAAAAGTGTCCTTCAACAATATAATGTCCCTATTAATCAAAATTCAGCTACTGATTCTTTTGTTTGTGATCATTTTTGTATGACAAAAATGCATGCTCTCCCATTTTCCCTTTCTCAAACTGAATACATTTATCCTTTACAACTTGTGTTTATTGACATTTTAAGATCCTGTTCCATCAATTTCTAAGTTCGGATTTCGTTATTATGTAAGCTTTATTGATGCTTTTACAAGTTATACTTGCTTATATTTGATGCAGTCAAAGTCTTAAGTTTTTTCTATTTTCCAGCAGTATAAAGTATTGATAGAAAGCCAAACTGGCCATTCTCTCAAAGCAATTCAAACTGAATAAGATCAGAGTATTGTTCATCACCTCTCTTGTCCTTACACGCATCAACAATAAGGAGTTGTTGAATGCAAACACAGACATGTGACTGAGATGGGTTTAACTCTCTTAGCTACTGCTCGATTGCCTCTTCTCTATTGGGAAGATGCTTTTCTTATAGCTTCTTTCCTCATAAATCGGCTACCAACCAAAGTCTTAGATTCTAAATCACCATTTGAGAAGCTTTACAACCCAATTATGACATGCTCAAGGTTTTTGGTTGTGCATGCTACCCTAACACTAGACCTTTAAATCATCAAACTAGATTTTAGATCTCAACAGTGCATCTTCCTTGGCTATGCTCCTCAATTCGAAGGCTTCAAATGTCTTACTCGTGGAGGAAATTTCTAATTGTAAGAAATGTTATTTTTGATGAAAAATTATTTCCATCTTCAATTTTCTTTTCATCTAATTCCCTTGCTACATCTGATATTTCTTCTTTGTCTTATACAGTTTTCTCTGTGCCTCATATACCTCTTGTTTCCAATTCTACTTTATCACCTATCACAGTTGACTCCACTTCTATTTCTAATTCTAATCTTAATACTAATACATTTGATACATATAATGTTCTTCATCCTGCTTCCACTTCTAATATCAATGAATTGAGTTCACCCTAATTACCTATTTTTAATTCTGTTCTCTTTACTTCCTCGGATCAGCATGTTCCTCCTAATTCTATACCTATATCTGGTCTTGAAATTCAGTTACCCAAAGCTCCCATTCTTACTTCTTCACCTACCCTTAAATCGTTTAATACACATAGTATGGTTATCAGATCTAAATCTGGTGTTCTTAAACCAAAAGCTTTAGCTTCTGTCTCTAACATTGATCTCACTCAATATCCTCTCAAAACTCTTTCTCAGGCTTTATCCTCTAGTTATTGGCACCAAGCCATGATTGAGGAATATGATGCTTTGATCAAGAATCATACATGGCATCTCATTGACCATCCTTCCAATTCTACTATTATTGGATGTAAATGGGTCTATACTATTAAAAGGGGTTCTGATAATAGTATCAAAAAATATAAAGCACGCTTGGTTGTTAAAGGGTGGCATCAGGTTGAAGGGATTGATTTTAATCAAATTTATAGCCCTGTGATTCGTCCTTCTACAATTCGGATTGTTCTCTCCTTTGCTGTTACATATGGTTGACTACTTCACCAATTTGACTTTAACAACGCCTTCTTGAATGATGATTTAACTTAGGATATTTTCATGTTACAACCTCCTAGCTTTATATCCAGCAATCCTTCATTAATGTGCAAGCTTGATAAAGCCATTTATGGCCTCAAGCAAGCTCCAAGAGCTTGGTTTGCTAAACTTAGTTTTGCTCTCTTAACTTATAGTTTTTCTAATACCAAAGCTGATACCTCCTTGTTTGTTCGACGTACTAAGAATTCTACTACTTATTTACTCGCCTATATGGACGATATTGTTATAACTGGTAACAACAAAACTAAAATTGATGCTCTAATCACTTACTTGAATTCTAAATTTTCTCTTAAAGACTTAGGTGGTTTGAATTATTTTGTTGTTTAAAATTTAATATGCTTGGCATTGGTGAACTTCACATTTCACAAGTGAAATATATTCTTGATCTGTTAAGACGTGCAAGCCTCTCTCGCTCCAAGCCTGTCTCTACTCCTATGCTCTCCTCTCTCAAGTTGATTTCTGACAGGTCTGAACCATATGAAAATCCAACTCTCTATAGGTTCCTTGTTGGAGGGTTGCAATATGCAACCTTAACTTATCCAGAAATGTCCTTCTCTGTGAATCGCGTTAGTCAGTTCATGAAAAATTCCAAGCACTATCATTGGACAGCCTTGAAAAGGATCCTCCGTTATCTTTCAGGTGCATATCATCATGGATTATGGTTTCAAAAGTCTACTGATCTTCGTGTTCTTGTCTTTGCGAATGCAGATTGGGCGAGTGACATTGAAGATCGTAGGTCCACCAGTGGATATTGCGTCTTTCTTGACTGTAATCTGGTGTTTTGGTGTAGTCGTAAGCAAACGGCAATAAGTCGTTTATCTACAAAAGCCGAATTTAAATGCCTTGCGAATGCTGAAGCCGAAATATTATGGATTCTTAAGTTGCTACAAGAACTTGGTATTTCTCAACCTATTGTATCTACTGTGTATTGTGACAGGCTCAGTGCTATGATGCTTTCTGTCAATCTAATTTTTCATAGTCATCAAAACAAGTATTTTAAGGTTGATTTACATTTTGTTCAAAATCGAGTGTCCAAAAGACAATTACATGTGATTCATATTTCAACTGATTCTCAAATTACTTATGTATTCACTAAACCACTATCCGTTGTCTCTTTTAAGAAATTCAAAAATAAACTCAGAAAAGAAAAAGAAACTTATGCATGATGAAAAATATTTAAGAAAAAAACTTATGCACTAAACTTGCTTCTACTAATCCATACTATATATAGTAATAGTATATAGATTATTGTAGGAATAAGGGACATATATACATAAGGCCCTAATTTTCAGTTGATTAAATTGATGAGTTATTTGCAACATATTTACTTCAAATATTTCATCATCAAACTTTAAGTGATGAAGGTGATAAGCTTATTGTTGTTCACTTCAAATTATTTCGTTCGCTTTTTTAATAAACGAAAGTTTTGGGAGTCAATATTATACTACCAACATTGCATCAAATATATATAGGTTTAAACTTTTTGTTAGTATCTATAATTTTATTAAATTTATAATTATATATATAGTTTTGCATCCAATATTTTACACACAAAAAAAATATTTAAAATTCTTCATTAAAAATAAGAACATATGAAATTCAATTAAAAAAATATTTAAAATCCAAACTTAACAAAAATTTTAATTTTAGTGGACTTTATATTAAATTTGTTTGTCAATTTACTGTAATAATATTAACTGAAATTAGTTGTTATAACCTATAATATTAGACGTTAAAAAAGATTGATCATGCCAAGCTAATGCAGAACTTTGAAATTTTCACTTGTCATTGGATCATTAAGCACTAACTATTTCGAGTGTGTTTAGTTTAGCATTGAAGAAAAGAAGAGTGCGTTTAAGATTTTTAAATACTATTTTTTGTGTTGTTTGGTAACTCTTTTTTACTTTGACGTGATTTTTCATTTTAAACGGACACTTCATTTGAAATAAGAAGTTGTAATTTTTGCATTTATGTTTACATTTGGTTTTTCTAATTCTTATTAGTTTCACTAATTTTTTTCATAAGAATTTTTAGATTTGTTTTCGACACATTTCAATTTTTTATATTTTGATTTTTTATTTTTTTATTAAATTTTTTATTATAATTTTGTTATAATATAAATTATTGATCTTATTAAAAATAACAAAAGTAAATAAAAACTGACCATATATAACAATAGAGTCATAAGTAATAAAAATTTATAGTCTAAAATAATACTAAAAAGAATACTGAGAGTACTGAAAAATTTATAGAATATTTTTTTGTTTAACATTGCAAAATGAGAAGTGCTATGGGATCAACAACTTTCGTATTTTATAACCATCAATTAGTCATCAATAATATTTTTAATGGTGTAAAATTACATCCAATGGTGAGAGATCATTCACTTTTTTTTATGGTTAAGTGCTGGATATAAAACACAAAAATTGCTGACCCGTACACTTTCTCATGTAAAATTTATTATTATAATTTATGTGCATTGTTTATTATTCTAATTTTTATAATATGTATTATTATTTCTATTAGAATTGAAAAATTAAATAAAAAATTAACTATAAATAATAATAAAATCTTAACTAATGAAAAGTTGAAACCCAAAATAATAATAAAAATAAAATTATTAAAAATATTTGAAAAGAATACTAAAAAAATTATTGATTTATTCATATATTAT